>NW_027485874.1:0-29630 GCF_050908995.1 Andrena cerasifolii
AAACGAAAAAACGAACAAACGAACAAACGAATAAAAGAACAAACGAACAAACGAACAAACGAACAAACGAACAAATGAACAAATGAACAAACGAACAAACGAACAAACGAACAAACGAACAAACGAACAAACGAATTAACGAACAAACGATCAAACGAACAAACGAACAAACGAACAAACGAACAAACGAACAAACGAACAATCGAACAAAGAGACAAAGAAAAAAACGAACCAACGAACCAACGAACCAACGAACCAACGAACCAACGAACCAACGAACCAACGAACCAACGAACCAACGAAACAACGAACCAACGAACCAACGAACCAACGAACAAACGAAAAAACGAAAAAACGAAAAACGACAAAACGAACAAACGAACAAACGAACAAACGAACAAACGAACAAACGAACAAACGAACAAACGAACAAACGAACAAACGAACAAACGAACAAACGAACAAACGAATAAACGAACAAACGAACAATAGAACAATAGAACAATCGAACAAACGAATATACGAACAAACGAACAAACGAACAAACGAACAAACGAACAAACGAACAAACGAACAAACGAACAATCGAACAAACGAACAATAGAACAATCGAACAAACGAACATACGAACAAACGAACAAACGAACAAACGAACAAACGAACAAACGAACAATCGAACAAACGAACAAACGAACAATCGAACAAACGAACAAACGAACAAACTAACAAACGAACAAACGAACAAACGAACAAACGAACAAACGAACAATCGAACAAAGAGACAAAGAGACAGAGAAACAAGGAAACAAAGAATCAAACGAACCAACGAGCCAACGAACCAACGAACGAACAAACGAACAAACGAACAAACGAACAAACGAACAAACGAACAAACGAACCAACGAACCAACGAACCAACGAACCGAACCAACGAACCAACGAACAAACGAACAATCGAACAAACGAACAAACGAACAAACGAACAAACAAACAAACGAACAAACGAACAAACGAACAAACGAACAAACGAACAAAAGATTAAAAGAACAAACGAACAATCGAACAAAGAGACAAAGAAACAAAGAAACAAAGAAACAAAGAAACAAAGAAACAAAGAAACAAAGAAAAAACGAACCAACGAACCAACGAACCAACGATCCAACGAACCAACGAACCAACGAACCAACGAACAAACGAACCAACGAACCAACGAACCAACGAACCAGCGATCCAACGAACCAACGAACCAACGAACCAACGAACCAACGAACCAACGAACCAACGAACCAACGAACCAACGAACCAACGAACCAACGAACCAACGAACCAACGAACCAACGAACCAACGAACCAACGAACCAACGAACCAACGAATCAACGAACCAACGAACCAACGAACCAACGAAACAACGAACCAACGAACCAACGAACCAACGAACAAACGAAAAAACGACAAAACGAACAAACGAACAAACGAACAAACGAACAAACGAACAAACGAACAAACGAACAAACGAACAAACGAACAAACGAATAAAAGAACAAACGAACAAACGAACAATCGAACAAACGAACAAACGAACAAACGAACAATTGAACAAACGAACAAACGAACAAACGAACAAACGAACAAACGAACAAACGAACAAACGAATAAACGAACAAACGATCAAACGAACAAACGAACAAACGAACAAACGAACAATCGAACAAAGAGACAAAGAAAAAAACGAACCAACGAACCAACGAACCAACGAACCAACGAACCAACGAACCAACGAACCAACGAACCAACGAACCAACGAACCAACGAACCAACGAAACAACGAACCAACGAACCAACGAACAAACGAAAAAACGAAAAAACGAAAAAACGACCAAACGAACAAACGAACAAACGAACAAACGAACAAACGAACAAACGAACAAACGAACAAACGAACAATCGAACAAAGAGACAAAGAAAAAAACGAACCAAAGAACCAACGAACCAACGAACCAACGAACCAACGAACCAACGAACCAACGAACCAACGAACCAACGAACCAACGAACCAACGAAACAACGAACCAACGAACCAACGAACAAACGAAAAAACGAAAAAACGAACAAACGAACAAACGAACAAACGAACAATCGAACAAAGAGACAAAGAGACAGAGAAACAAGGAAACAAAGAATCAAACGAACCAACGAGCCAACGAACAAACGAACAATCGAACAAACGAACAATAGAACAATCGAACAAACGAACATACGAACAAACGAACAAACGAACAAACGAACAAACGAACAAACGAACAATCGAACAAACGAACAAACGAACAATCGAACAAACGAACAAACGAACAAACGAACAAACGAACAAACGAACAAACGAACAAACGAACAAACGAACAATCGAACAAAGAGACAAAGAGACAGAGAAACAAGGAAACAAAGAATCAAACGAACCAACGAGCCAACGAACCAACGAACCAGCGAAAAACGAACAAACGAACAAACGAACAAACGAACAAACGAACAAACGAACAAACGAACCAACGAACCAACGAACCAACGAACCAACGAACCAACGAACCAACGAACCAACGAACAAACGAACAATCGAACAAACGAACAAACGAACAAACGAACAAACGAACAAACGAACAAACGAACCAACGAACCAACGAACCAACGAACCAACGAACCAACGAACCAGCGATCCAACGAACCAACGAACCAACGAACCAACGAACCAACGAACCAACGAACCAACGAACCAACGAACCAACGAACCAACGAACCAACGAACCAACGAACCAACGAACCAACGAACCAACGAACCAACGAACCAACGAATCAACGAACCAACGAACCAACGAACCAACGAAACAACGAACCAACGAACCAACGAACCAACGAACAAACGAAAAAACGACAAAACGAACAAACGAACAAACGAACAAACGAACAAACGAACAAACGAACAAACGAACAAACGAACAAACGAATAAAAGAACAAACGAACAAACGAACAATCGAACAAACGAACAAACGAACAAACGAACAATTGAACAAACGAACAAACGAACAAACGAACAAACGAACAAACGAACAAACGAACAAACGAACAAACGAATAAACGAACAAACGATCAAACGAACAAACGAACAAACGAACAAACGAACAATCGAACAAAGAGACAAAGAAAAAAACGAACCAACGAACCAACGAACCAACGAACCAACGAACCAACGAACCAACGAACCAACGAACCAACGAACCAACGAACCAACGAACCAACGAACCAACGAACCAACGAACCAACGAACCAACGAACCAACGAAACAACGAACCAACGAACCAACGAACAAACGAAAAAACGAAAAAACGAAAAAACGACCAAACGAACAAACGAACAAACGAACAAACGAACAAACGAACAAACGAACAAACGAACAAACGAATAAACGAACAAACGATCAAACGAACAAACGAACAAACGAACAAACGAACAATCGAACAAAGAGACAAAGAAAAAAACGAACCAACGAACCAACGAACCAACGAACCAACGAACCAACGAACCAACGAACCAACGAACCAACGAACCAACGAACCAACGAACCAACGAAACAACGAACCAACGAACCAACGAACAAACGAAAAAACGAAAAAACGAAAAAACGACAAAACGAACAAACGAACAAACGAACAAACGAACAAACGAACAAACGAACAAACGAATAAACGAACAAACGAGCAAACGAACAATCGAACAAACGAACAAACGAACAAACGAACAAACGAACAAACGAACAAACGAACAAATGAACAAATGAACAAACGAACAAACGAACAAACGAACAAACGAACAAACGAATTAACGAACAAACGATCAAACGAACAAACGAACAAACGAACAAACGAACAAACGAACAATCGAACAAAGAGACAAAGAAAAAAACGAACCAACGAACCAACGAACCAACGAACCAACGAACCAACGAACCAACGAACCAACGAACCAACGAACCAACGAACCAACGAACCAACGAACCAACTAACCAACGAAACAACGAACCAACGAACCAACGAACAAACGAAAAAACGAAAAAACGACAAAACGACAAAACGAACAAACGAACAAATGAACCAACGAACCAACGAACCAACGAAACAACGAACCAACGAACCAACGATTCAACGAACCAACGAACCAACGAACCAACGAACAAACGTACAAACGATCAAAGAGACAAACGAACAAACGATCAAAGAGACAATGAAACAAAGATACAAAGAAACAAACGAACCAACGAACCAACGAACCAACGAACCAACGAACCAACGAACCAACGAACCAACGAACCAACGAACCAACGAACCAACGAACAAACGAACAAACCAACAAACGAACAAACGAACAAACGAACGAACGAATAAACGAACAAACGAACAAACGATCAAACGAACAAACGAACAAACGAATAAACGAACAAACGAACAAACGAACAATAGAACAATCGAACAAACGAACAACCGAACAAACGAACAAACGAACAAACGAACAAACGAACAAACGAACAAACGAACAAACGAATAAACGAACAAACGAACAAAATATTAAAAGAACAAACGAACAATCGAACAAAGAGACAAAGAAACAAAGAAACAAAGAAACAAAGAAAAAACGAACCAACGAACCAACGAACCAACGATCCAACGAACCAACGAACCAACGAACCAACGAACCAACGAACCAACGAACCGACGAACCAACGAACCAACGAACCAACGAACCAACGAACCAACGAACCAACGAAACAACGAACCAACGAACCAACGAACAAACGAAAAAACGACAAAACGAACAAACGAAAAAACGAACAAACGAACAAACGAATAAAAGAACAAACGAACAAACGAACAAACGAACAAACGAACAAACGAACAAATGAACAAATGAACAAACGAACAAACGAACAAACGAACAAACGAACAAACGAATTAACGAACAAACGATCAAACGAACAAACGAACAAACGAACAAACGAACAAACGAACAAACGAACAATCGAACAAAGAGACAAAGAAAAAAACGAACCAACGAACCAACGAACCAACGAACCAACGAACCAACGAACCAACGAACCAACGAACCAACGAAACAACGAACCAACGAACCAACGAACCAACGAACAAACGAAAAAACGAAAAAACGAAAAAACGACAAAACGAACAAACGAACAAACGAACAAACGAACAAACGAACAAACGAACAAACGAACAAACGAACAAACGAACAAACGAACAAACGAACAAACGAACAAACGAACAAACGAATAAACGAACAAACGAACAAACGAACAATAGAACAATCGAACAAACGAATATACGAACAAACGAACAAACGAACAAACGAACAAACGAACAAACGAACAATCGAACAAACGAACAATAGAACAATCGAACAAACGAACATACGAACAAACGAGCCAACGAACCAACGAACCAGCGAAAAACGAACAAACGAACAAACGAACAAACGAACAAACGAACAAACGAACAAACGAACAAACGAACAAACGAACAAACGAACAACGAACCAACGAACCAACGAACCAACGAACCAACGAACAAACGAACAATCGAACAAACGAACAAACGAACAAACGAACAAACGAACAAACGAACAAACGAACAAACGAACAAACGAACAAACGAACAAACGAACAAACGAACAAACGAACAAACGAACAAAAGATTAAAAGAACAGAAGAACAATCGAACAAAGAGACAAAGAAACAAAGAAACAAAGAAACAAAGAAACAAAGAAACAAAGAAACAAAGAAAAAACGAACCAACGAACCAACGAACCAACGATCCAACGAACCAACGAACCAACGAACCAACGAACCAACGAACCAACGAACCAACGAACCAACGAACCAACGAACCAACGAACCAACGAACCAACGAACCAACGAGCCAACGAACCAACGAACCAACGAACCAACGAACCAACGAACAAACGAAAAATCGAACAAACGAACAAACGAACAAACGAACAAACGAACAAACGAACAAACGAACAAACGAACAAACGAACAAACGAACAAACGAACAAACGAACAATCGAACAAACGAACAAACGAACCAACGAACCAACGAACCAACGAAACAACGAACCAACGAACCAACGAACCAACGAACCAACGAACCAACGAACAAACGTACAAACGATCAAAGAGACAAACGAACAAACGATCAAAGAGACAATGAAACAAAGATACAAAGAAACAAACGAACCAACGAACCAACGAACCAACGAACCAACGAACCAACGAAACAACGAACAAACGAACGAACGAATAAACGAACAAACGAACAAACGATCAAACGAACAAACGAACAATCGAACAAAGAGACAAAGAAACAAAGAAACAAAGAAACAAAGAAAAACGAACCAACGAACCAACGAACCAACGAACCAACGAACCAACGAACAAACGAATAAAAGAACAAACGAACAAACGAACAATCGAACAAACGAACAAACGAACAAACGAACAAACGAACAAACGATCAAACGAACAAACGAACAAACGAACAAACGAACAATCGAACAAAGAGACAAAGAAACAAAGAAACATAGAAAAAACGAACCAACGAACCAACGAACCAACGAACCAACGAACCAACGAACCAACGAACCAACGAACCAACGAACCAACGAAACAACGAACCAACGAACCAACGAACCAACGAACCAACGAACCAACGAACCAACGAACCAACGAACCAACGAACCAACGAACCAACGAACCAACGAACCAACGAACCAACGAACCAACGAACCAACGAACCAACGATCCAACGAACCAACGAACCAACGAACCAACGAACCAACGAACCAACGAACCAACGAACCAACGAACCAACGAACCAACGAACCAACGAACCAACGAACCAACGAACCAACGAACCAACGAAACAACGAACAAACGAACGAACGAACAAACAAACAAACGAACAAATGAACAAATGAACAAACGAACAAACGAACAAACGAACAAACGAATTAACGAACAAACGATCAAACGAACAAACGAACAAACGAACAAACGAACAAACGAACAAACGAACAATCGAACAAAGAGACAAAGAAAAAAACGAACCAACGAACCAACGAACCAACGAACCAACGAACCAACGAACCAACGAACCAACGAACCAACGAACCAACGAACCAACGAACCAACGAAACAACGAACCAACGAACCAACGAACAAACGAAAAAACGAAAAAACGAAAAAACGACAAAACGAACAAACGAACAAACGAACAAACGAACAAACGAACAAACGAACAAACGAATAAACGAACAAACGAACAAACGAACAAACGAACAATCGAACAAACGAACAAACGAACAAACGAACAAACAAACAAACGAACAAATGAACAAATGAACAAACGAACAAACGAACAAACGAACAAACGAATTAACGAACAAACGATCAAACGAACAAACGAACAAACGAACAAACGAACAAACGAACAATCGAACAAAGAGACAAAGAATAAAACGAACCAACGAACCAACGAACCAACGAACCAACGAACCAACGAACCAACGAACCAACGAACCAACGAACCAACGAACCAACGAACCAACGAACCAACTAACCAACGAAACAACGAACCAACGAACCAACGAACAAACGAAAAAACGAAAAAAAGAAAAAACGACAAAACGACAAAACGAACAAACGAACAAACGAACAAACGAACAAACGAAAAAAACGAACAAACGAACAAACGAACAAACGAACAAACGAATAAACGAACAAACGAACAAATGAAAAAACGAACAATCGAACAAACGAACACACGTACAAACGAACAAACGAACAAACGAACAAACGAACAAATGAACAAACGAACAAACGAACAAACGAACAAACGAACAATCGAACAAACGAACAAACGAACCAACGAACCAACGACCCACGAAACAACGAACCAACGAACCAACGAATCAACGAACCAACGAACCAACGAACCAACGAACAAACGTACAAACGATCAAAGAGACAAACGAACAAACGTTCAAAGAGACAATGAAACAAAGATACAAAGAAACAAACGAACCAACGAACCAACGAACCAACGAACCAACGAACCAACGAACCAACGAACAAACGAACAAACCAACAAACGAACAAACGAACAAACGAACGAACGAATAAACGAACAAACGAACAAACGATCAAACGAACAAACGAACAATCGAACAAAGAGACAAAGAAACAAAGAAACAAAGAAAAACGAACCAACGAACCAACGAACCAACGAACCAACGAACCAACGAACCAACGAACCAACGAATCAACGAACCAACGAACCAACGAACCAACGAAACAACGAACCAACGAACCAACGAACCAACGAACAAACGAAAAAACGACAAAACGAACAAACGAACAAACGAACAAACGAATAAAAGAACAAACGAACAAACGAACAATCGAACAATCGAACAAACGAACAAACGAACGAATGAACAAACGAACAAACGAACAAACGAACAAACGAATAAACGAACAAACGATCAAACGAACAAACGAACAAACGAACAAACGAACAATCGAACAAAGAGACAAAGAAAAAAACGAACCAACGAACCAACGAACCAACGAACCAACGAACCAACGAACCAACGAACCAACGAACCAACGAACCAACGAACCAACGAACCAACGAACCAACGAACCAACGAAACAACGAACCAACGAACCAACGAACCAACGAACCAACGAACCAACGAACCAACGAACCAACGAACCAACGAACCAACGAACCAACGAACCAACGAACCAACGAACCAACGAACCAACGAACCAACGAACCAACGAACCAACGAATCAACGAACCAACGAACCAACGAACCAACGAAACAACGAACCAACGAACCAACGAACCAACGAACAAACGAAAAAACGACAAAACGAACAAACGAACAAACGAACAAACGAACAAACGAATAAAAGAACAAACGAACAAACGAACAATCGAACAAACGAACAAACGAACAAACGAACAATTGAACAAACGAACAAACGAACAAACGAACAAACGAACAAACGAACAAACGAATAAACGAACAAACGATCAAACGAACAAACGAACAAACGAACAAACGAACAATCGAACAAAGAGACAAAGAAAAAAACGAACCAACGAACCAACGAACCAACGAACCAACGAACCAACGAACCAACGAACAAACGAACCAACGAACAAACGAACAAACGAACAAACGATCAAACGAACAAACGATCAAACGAACAAACGAACAAACGAACAAACGAACATACGAACAAACGAACAATCGAACAAAGAGACAAAGAAAAAAACGAACCAACGAACCAACGAACCAACGAACCAACGAACCAACGAACCAACGAACCAACGAATCAACGAACCAACGAACCAACGAACCAACGAACCAACGAACCAACGAACCAACGAACCAACTAACCAACGAAACAACGAACCAACGAACCAACGAACAAACGAAAAAACGAAAAAACGAAAAAACGACAAAACGACAAAACGACAAAACGAACAAACGAACAAACGAACAAACGAACAAACGAACAACCGAACAAACGAAAGAACGAATAAACGAACAAACGAACAAACGATCAAACGAACAAACGAACAATTGAACAAAGAGACAAAGAAACAAAGAAACAAAGAAAAACGAACCAACGAACCAACGAACCAACGAACCAACGAAACAACGAACCAACGAACCAACGAACCAACGAACCAACGAACCAACGAACCAACGAACCAACGAACCAACGAACCAACGAACCAACGAACCAACGAACCAACTAACCAACGAAACAACGAACCAACGAACCAACGAACAAACGAAAAAACGAAAAAACGAAAAAACGACAAAACGACAAAACGAACAAACGAACAAACGAACAAACGAACAAACGAAAAAAACGAACAAACGAACAAACGAACAAACGAACAAACGAATAAACGAACAAACGAACAAATGAAAAAACGAACAATCGAACAAACGAACACACGTACAAACGAACAAACGAACAAACGAACAAACGAACAAATGAACAAACGAACAAACGAACAAACGAACAAACGAACAATCGAACAAACGAACAAACGAACCAACGAACCAACGACCCACGAAACAACGAACCAACGATCCAACGAATCAACGAACCAACGAACCAACGAACCAACGAACAAACGTACAAACGATCAAAGAGACAAACGAACAAACGTTCAAAGAGACAATGAAACAAAGATACAAAGAAACAAACGAACCAACGAACGAACGAATAAACGAACAAACGAACAAACGATCAAACGAACAAACGAACAATCGAACAAAGAGACAAAGAAACAAAGAAACAAAGAAAAACGAACCAACGAACCAACGAACCAACGAACCAACGAACCAACGAACCAACGAACCAACGAACCAACGAACCAACGAATCAACGAACCAACGAACCAACGAACCAACGAAACAACGAACCAACGAACCAACGAACCAACGAACAAACGAAAAAACGACAAAACGAACAAACGAACAAACGAACAAACGAATAAAAGAACAAACGAACAAACGAACAATCGAACAATCGAACAAACGAACAAACGAACGAATGAACAAACGAACAAACGAACAAACGAACAAACGAATAAACGAACAAACGATCAAACGAACAAACGAACAAACGAACAAACGAACAATCGAACAAAGAGACAAAGAAAAAAACGAACCAACGAACCAACGAACCAACGAACCAACGAACCAACGAACCAACGAACCAACGAACCAACGAACCAACGAACCAACGAACCAACGAACCAACGAAACAACGAACCAACGAACCAACGAACCAACGAACCAACGAACCAACGAACCAACGAACCAACGAACCAACGAACCAACGAACCAACGAACCAACGAACCAACGAACCAACGAACCAACGAACCAACGAACCAACGAACCAACGAATCAACGAACCAACGAACCAACGAACCAACGAAACAACGAACCAACGAACCAACGAACCAACGAACAAACGAAAAAACGACAAAACGAACAAACGAACAAACGAACAAACGAACAAACGAATAAAAGAACAAACGAACAAACGAACAATCGAACAAACGAACAAACGAACAAACGAACAATTGAACAAACGAACAAACGAACAAACGAACAAACGAACAAACGAATAAACGAACAAACGATCAAACGAACAAACGAACAAACGAACAAACGAACAATCGAACAAAGAGACAAAGAAAAAAACGAACCAACGAACCAACGAACCAACGAACCAACGAACCAACGAACCAACGAACAAACGAACCAACGAACAAACGAACAAACGAACAAACGATCAAACGAACAAACGATCAAACGAACAAACGAACAAACGAACAAACGAACATACGAACAAACGAACAATCGAACAAAGAGACAAAGAAAAAAACGAACCAACGAACCAACGAACCAACGAACCAACGAACCAACGAACCAACGAACCAACGAATCAACGAACGAACGAACCAACGAACCAACGAACCAACGAATCAACGAACCAACGAACCAACTAACCAACGAAACAACGAACCAACGAACCAACGAACAAACGAAAAAACGAAAAAACGAAAAAACGACAAAACGACAAAACGACAAAACGAACAAACGAACAAACGAACAAACGAACAAACGAACAACCGAACAAACGAAAGAACGAATAAACGAACAAACGAACAAACGATCAAACGAACAAACGAACAATTGAACAAAGAGACAAAGAAACAAAGAAACAAAGAAAAACGAACCAACGAACCAACGAACCAACGAACCAACGAAACAACGAACCAACGAACCAACGAACCAACGAACAAACGAAAAAACGACAAAACGAACAAACGAACAAACGAACAAACGAACAAACGAATAAAAGAACAAACGAACAAACGAACAAACGAACAAACGAACAATCGAACAAACGAACAAACGAACAAACGAACAAACGAACAATCGAACAAACGAACAAACGAACAAACGAACCAACGAACCAACGAACCAACGAACCAACGAACCAACGAAACAACGAAACAACGAACCAACGAACCAACGAACCAACGAACCAACGAACCAACGAACCAAAGAACCAACGAACCAACGAACCAACGAACCAACGAACCAACGAACCAACGAACCAACGAACCATCGAACCAACGAACCAACGAACCAACGAACCAACGAACCAACGAACCAACGAACCAACGAACCAACGAACCAACGAACCAACGAACCAACGAACCAACGAACCAACGAACCAACGAACCAACGAACCAACGAACCAACGAAACAACGAAACAACGAACCAACGAAACAACGAACCAACGAACCAACGAACAAACGAAAAAACGACAAAACGAACAAACGAACAAACGAACAAACGAACAAACGAATAAAAGATCAAACGAACAAACGAACAATCGAAAAAACGAACAAACGAACAAACGAACAAACGAACAAGCGAACAAACGAACAAACGAACATACGAACAAACGAACAATCGAACAAACGAACAATCGAACAAAGAGACAAAGAAACAAAGAAACAAAGAAACAAACGAACCAAAGAGCCAACGAACCAACGAACCAACGAACCAACGAACCAACGAACCAACGAACCAACGAACCAAAGAACCAACGAACCAAAGAACCAACGAACCAACGAACCAACGAACCAACGAACCAACGAACCAACGAACCAACGAACTAACGAACCAACGAACCAACGAACCAATGAACCAACGAACCCACGAACAGACGAACAAGCGAACAAACGAACAAACGAACAAACGAACACACGAACAATCGAACAAAGAGAAAAAGAAACATGGAAACAAAGAAACAAACGAACCAACGAGCCAACGAACCAACGAACCAACGAACCAACGAACCAACGAACCAACGAACCAAAGAACCAACGAACCAAAGAACCAACGAACCAACGATCCAACGAACCAACGAACCAACGAACCAACGAACCAACGAACCAACGAACCAACGAACCAACGAACCAAAGAACCAACGAACCAAAGAACCAACGAACCAACGAACCAACGAACCAACGAACCAACGAACCAACGAACCAACGAACCAACGAACCAACGAACCAACGAACCAACGAATCAACGAACGAACGAACCAACGAACCAACGAACCAACGAATCAACGAACCAACGAACCAACGAAACAACGAACCAACGAACCAACGAACAAACGAAAAAACGAAAAAACGAAAAAACGACAAAACGACAAAACGACAAAACGAACAAACGAACAAACGAACAAACGAACAAACGAACAACCGAACAAACGAAAGAACGAATAAACGAACAAACGAACAAACGATCAAACGAACAAACGAACAATTGAACAAAGAGACAAAGAAACAAAGAAACAAAGAAAAACGAACCAACGAACCAACGAACCAACGAACCAACGAAACAACGAACCAACGAACCAACGAACCAACGAACAAACGAAAAAACGACAAAACGAACAAACGAACAAACGAACAAACGAACAAACGAATAAAAGAACAAACGAACAAACGAACAAACGAACAAACGAACAATCGAACAAACGAACAAACGAACAAACGAACAAACGAACAATCGAACAAACGAACAAACGAACAAACGAACCAACGAACCAACGAACCAACGAACCAACGAACCAACGAAACAACGAACCAACGAACCAACGAACCAACGAACCAACGAACCAACGAACCAAAGAACCAACGAACCAACGAACCAACGAACCAACGAACCAACGAACCAACGAACCAACGAACCATCGAACCAACGAACCAACGAACCAACGAACCAACGAACCAACGAACCAACGAACCAACGAACCAACGAACCAACGAACCAACGAACCAACGAACCAACGAACCAACGAACCAACGAACCAACGAACCAACGAACCAACGAAACAACGAAACAACGAACCAACGAAACAACGAACCAACGAACCAACGAACAAACGAAAAAACGACAAAACGAACAAACGAACAAACGAACAAACGAACAAACGAATAAAAGATCAAACGAACAAACGAACAATCGAAAAAACGAACAAACGAACAAACGAACAAACGAACAAGCGAACAAACGAACAAACGAACATACGAACAAACGAACAATCGAACAAACGAACAATCGAACAAAGAGACAAAGAAACAAAGAAACAAAGAAACAAACGAACCAAAGAGCCAACGAACCAACGAACCAACGAACCAACGAACCAACGAACCAACGAACCAACGAACCAAAGAACCAACGAACCAAAGAACCAACGAACCAACGAACCAACGAACCAACGAACCAACGAACCAACGAACCAACGAACTAACGAACCAACGAACCAACGAACCAATGAACCAACGAACCCACGAACAGACGAACAAGCGAACAAACGAACAAACGAACAAACGAACACACGAACAATCGAACAAAGAGAAAAAGAAACATGGAAACAAAGAAACAAACGAACCAACGAGCCAACGAACCAACGAACCAACGAACCAACGAACCAACGAACCAACGAACCAAAGAACCAACGAACCAAAGAACCAACGAACCAACGATCCAACGAACCAACGAACCACCGAACCTACGAACCAATGAACCAACGAACCCACGAACAAACGAACAAGCGAACAAACGAACAAACGAACACACGAACAATCGAACAAAGAGAAAAAAAACAAGGAAACAAAGAAACAAACGAAACAACGAGCCATCGAACCAACGAACCAACGAACCAACGAACCAACGAACCAAAGAACCAACGAACCAACGAACCAACGAACCAACGAACCAACGAACCAACGAACCAACGAACCAACGAACCAACGAACCAACGAACAAACGAAAAAACGACAAAACGAACAAACGAAAAAACGAAGAAACGAACAAACGAACAAACGAATAAAAAGAACAAACGAACAAACGAACAAACGAACAAACGAACAAACGAACAAACGAACAAACGAACAAACGAACAAACGAACAAACGAACAAACGAACAAACGAACAAACGAACAAACGAACAAACGAACAAACGAACAAACGAACAAACGAACAAACGAACAAACGAACAAACGAACAAACGAACAAACGAACAAACGAACAAACGAACAAACGAACAAACGAACAAACGAACAAACGAACAAACGAACAAACGAACAAACGAACAAACGAACAAACGAACAAACGAACAAACGAACAAACGAACAAACGAAAAAACGAAGAAACGAACAAACGAACAAACGAACAAACGAACAAACGAACAATCGAACAAAGAGACAAAGAAATAAAGAAAAAAACCAACCAACGAACCAACGAACCAACGAACCAACGAACCAACGAACCAACGAACCAACGAACCAACGAACCAACGAACCAACGAATCAACGAACCAACGAACCAACTAACCAACGAAACAACGAACCAACGAACCAACGAAAAAACGAAAAAACGAAAAAACGAAAAAACGACAAAACGACAAAACGAAAAACGAACAAACGAACAAACGAACAAACGAACAAACGAACAAACGAACAAACGAACAAACGAACAAACGAACAAACGAACAAACGAACAAACGAACAAACGAACAAACGAACAAACGAACAAACGAACAAACGAATAAACGAACAAACGAACAAATGAACTAACGAACAATCGAACAAACGAACACACGAACAAACGAACAAACGAACAAACGAACAAACGAACAAACGAACAAACGAACAAACGAACAAACGAACAAACGAACAATCGAACAAACGATCAAACGAACAAACGAACAATCGAACAAAGAGACAAAGAAACAAAGAAACAAAGAAAAACGAACCAACGAACCAACGAACCAACGAACAAACGAATAATAGAACAAACGAACAAACGAACAATCGAACAAACGAACAAACGAACAAACGAACAAACGAACAAACGATCAAACGAACAAACGAACAAACGAACAAACGAACAATCGAACAAAGAGACAAAGAAACAAAGAAACAAAGAAAAAACGAACCAACGAACCAACGAACCAACGAACCAACGAACCAACGAACCAACGAAACAACGAACCAACGAACCAACGAACCAACGAACCAACGAACCAACGAACCAACGAACCAACGAACCAACGAACCAACGAACCAACGAACCAACGAACCAACGAACCAACGAACCAACGAACCAACGAACCAACGAACCAACGAACCAACGAACCAACGAACCAACGAACCAACGAACCAACGATCCAACGAACCAACGAACCAACGAACCAACGAACAAACGAACAAACGAACAAACGAACAAACGAACAAACGAACAAACGAACAAACGAACAAACGAACAAACGAACAAACGAACAAACGAACAAACGAACAAACGAACAAACGAACAAAAGATTAAAAGAACAAACGAACAATCGAACAAAGAGACAAAGAAACAAAGAAACAAAGAAACAAAGAAACAAAGAAACAAAGAAACAAAGAAAAAACGAACCAACGAACCAACGAACCAACGATCCAACGAACCAACGAACCAACGAACCAACGAACCAACGAACCAACGAACCAACGAACCAACGAACCAACGAACCAGCGATCCAACGAACCAACGAACCAACGAACCAACGAACCAACGAACCAACGAACCAACGAACCAACGAACCAACGAACCAACGAACCAACGAACCAACGAACCAACGAACCAACGAACCAACGAACCAACGAACCAACGAATCAACGAACCAACGAACCAACGAACCAACGAAACAACGAACCAACGAACCAACGAACCAACGAACAAACGAAAAAACGACAAAACGAACAAACGAAACAAACGAACAAACGAACAAACGAACAAACGAACAAACGAACAAACGAACAAACGAACAAACGAACAAACGAACAAACGAATAAAAGAACAAACGAACAAACGAACAATCGAACAAACGAACAAACGAACAAACGAACAATTGAACAAACGAACAAACGAACAAACGAACAAACGAACAAACGAACAAACGAATAAACGAACAAACGATCAAACGAACAAACGAACAAACGAACAAACGAACAATCGAACAAAGAGACAAAGAAAAAACGAACCAACGAACCAACGAACCAACGAACCAACGAACCAACGAACCAACGAACCAACGAACCAACGAACCAACGAACCAACGAACCAACGAACCAACGAACCAACGAAACAACGAACCAACGAACCAACGAACAAACGAAAAAACGAAAAAACGAAAAAACGACCAAACGAACAAACGAACAAACGAACAAACGAACAAACGAACAAACGAACAAACGAACAAACGAATAAACGAACAAACGATCAAACGAACAAACGAACAAACGAACAAACGAACAATCGAACAAAGAGACAAAGAAAAAAACGAACCAACGAACCAACGAACCAACGAACCAACGAACCAACGAACCAACGAAACAACGAACCAACGAACCAACGAATCAACGAACCAACGAACCAACGAACCAACGAACAAACGTACAAACGATCAAAGAGACAAACGAACAAACGATCAAAGAGACAATGAAACAAAGATACAAAGAAACAAACGAACCAACGAACCAACGAACCAACGAACCAACGAACCAACGAACCAACGATCCAACGAACCAACGAACAAACGAACAAACCAACAAACGAACAAACGAACAAACGAACGAACGAATAAACGAACAAACGAACAAACGATCAAACGAACAAACGAACAAACGAATAAACGAACAAACGAACAAACGAACAATAGAACAATCGAACAAACGAACAAACGAACAAACGATCAAACGAACAAACGAACAAACGAACAAACGAACAAACGAACAAACGAACAAACGAACAAACGAACAAACGAACAAACGAACAAACGAACAAACGAACCAACGAACCAACGAACCAACGAACAAACGAACAAACGAACAAACGAACAATCGAACAAAGAGACAAAGAAACAAAGAAACAAAGAAAAAACGAACCAACGAACCAACGAACCAACGAACCAACGAACAAACGAACCAACGAACCAACGAACCAATGAACCAACGAACCCACGAAAAAACGAACAAGCGAACAAACGAACAAACGAACAAACGAACAAACGAACAATCGAACAAAGAGACAAAGAGACAGAGAAACAAGGAAACAAAGAATCAAACGAACCAACGAGCCAACGAACCAACGAACCAGCGAAAAAACGAACAAACGAACAAACGAACAAACGAACAAACGAACAAACGAACAAACGAACAAACGAACAAACGAACAAACGAACAACGAACAAACGAACAAACGAACAAACGAACAAACGAACAAACGAACAACGAACAAACGAACAAACGAACAAACGAACAAACGAACAAACGAACAAACGAACAAACGAACAAACGAACAAACGAACAAACGAACAACCGAACAAACGAACAAACGAACAAACGAACAAACGAACAAACGAACAAACGAACACAAACGAACAAACGAACAAACGAACAAACGAATAAACGAACAAACGAACAAAATATTAAAAGAACAAACGAACAATCGAACAAAGAGACAAAGAAACAAAGAAACAAAGAAACAAAGAAAAAACGAACCAACGAACCAACGAACCAACGATCCAACGAACCAACGAACCAACGAACCAACGAACCAACGAACCAACGAACCGACGAACCAACGAACCAACGAACCAACGAACCAACGAACCAACGAACCAACGAAACAACGAACCAACGAACCAACGAACAAACGAAAAAACGACAAAACGAACAAACGAAAAAACGAACAAACGAACAAACGAATAAAAGAACAAACGAACAAACGAACAAACGAACAAACGAACAAATGAACAAATGAACAAACGAACAAACGAACAAACGAACAAACGAACAAACGAATTAACGAACAAACGATCAAACGAACAAACGAACAAACGAACAAACGAACAAACGAACAATCGAACAAAGAGACAAAGAAAAAAACGAACCAACGAACCAACGAACCAACGAACCAACGAACCAACGAACCAACGAACCAACGAACCAACGAAACAACGAACCAACGAACCAACGAACCAACGAACAAACGAAAAAACGAAAAAACGAAAAAACGACAAAACGAACAAACGAACAAACGAACAAACGAACAAACGAACAAACGAACAAACGAACAAACGAACAAACGAACAAACGAACAAACGAACAAACGAACAAACGAATAAACGAACAAACGAACAAACGAACAATAGAACAATCGAACAAACGAATATACGAACAAACGAACAAACGAACAAACGAACAAACGAACAAACGAACAAACGAACAATCGAACAAACGAACAATAGAACAATCGAACAAACGAACATACGAACAAACGAGCCAACGAACCAACGAACCAGCGAAAAACGAACAAACGAACAAACGAACAAACGAACAAACGAACAAACGAACAAACGAACAAACGAACAAACGAACAAACGAACCAACGAACCAACGAACCAACGAACCAACGAACCAACGAACCAACGAACAAACGAACAATCGAACAAACGAACAAACGAACAAACGAACAAACGAACAAACGAACAAACGAACAAACGAACAAACGAACAAACGAACAAACGAACAAACGAACAAACGAACAAACGAACAAACGAACAAACGAACAAACGAACAAAAGATTAAAAGAACAAACGAACAATCGAACAAAGAGACAAAGAAACAAAGAAACAAAGGAACAAAGAAACAAAGAAACAAAGAAACAAAGAAAAAACGAACCAACGAACCAACGAACCAACGAACCAACGAACCAACGAACCAACGAACCAACGAACCAACGAACCAACGAACCAACGAACCAACGAACCAACGAACCAACGAACCAACGAACCAACGAGCCAACGAACCAACGAACCAACGAACCAACGAACCAACGAACAAACGAACAATCGAACAAACGAACAAACGAACAAACGAACAAACGAACAAACGAACAAACGAACAAACGAACAAACGAACAAACGAACAAACGAACAAACGAACAATCGAACAAACGAACAAACGAACCAACGAACCAACGAACCAACGAACCAACGAAACAACGAACCAACGAACCAACGAACCAACGAACAACGAACCAACGAACAAACGTACAAACGATCAAAGAGACAAACGAACAAACGATCAAAGAGACAATGAAACAAAGATACAAAGAAACAAACGAACCAACGAACCAACGAACCAACGAACCAACGAACCAACGAAACAACGAACAAACGAACAAACGAACAAACGAACGAACGAATAAACGAACAACGAACAAACGATCAAACGAACAAACGAACAATCGAACAAAGAGACAAAGAAACAAAGAAACAAAGAAACAAAGAAACAAAGAAAAACGAACCAACGAACCAACGAACCAACGAACCAACGAACCAACGAACCAACGAACAAACGAATAAAAGAACAAACGAACAAACGAACAATCGAACAAACGAACAAACGAACAAACGAACAAACGAACAAACGATCAAACGAACAAACGAACAAACGAAAAAACGAACAAACGAACAAACGAATAAAAGAACAAACGAACAAACGAACAAACGAACAATCGAACAAAGAGACAAAGAAACAAAGAAACAAAGAAAAAACGAACCAACGAACCAACGAACCAACGAACCAACGAACAAACGAACCAACGAACCAACGAACCAATGAACCAACGAACCCACGAAAAAACGAACAAGCGAACAAACGAACAAACGAACAAACGAACAAACGAACAATCGAACAAAGAGACAAAGAGACAGAGAAACAAGGAAACAAAGAATCAAACGAACCAACGAGCCAACGAACCAACGAACCAGCGAAAAAACGAACAAACGAACAAACGAACAAACGAACAAACGAACAAACGAACAAACGAACAAACGAACAAACGAACAAACGAACAAACGAACAAACGAACAAACGAACAAACGAACAAACGAACAAACGAACAAACGAACAAACGAACAAACGAACAAACGAACAAACGAACAAACGAACAAACGAACAAACGAACAAACGAACAAACGAACAAACGAACAAACGAACAAACGAACAAACGAACAAACGAACAAACGAACAACCGAACAAACGAACAAACGAACAAACGAACAAACGAACAAACGAACAAACGAACAAACGAATAAACGAACAAACGAACAAAATATTAAAAGAACAAACGAACAATCGAACAAAGAGACAAAGAAACAAAGAAACAAAGAAACAAAGAAAAAACGAACCAACGAACCAACGAACCAACGATCCAACGAACCAACGAACCAACGAACCAACGAACCAACGAACCAACGAACCGACGAACCAACGAACCAACGAACCAACGAACCAACGAACCAACGAACCAACGAAACAACGAACCAACGAACCAACGAACAAACGAAAAAACGACAAAACGAACAAACGAAAAAACGAACAAACGAACAAACGAATAAAAGAACAAACGAACAAACGAACAAACGAACAAACGAACAAATGAACAAATGAACAAACGAACAAACGAACAAACGAACAAACGAACAAACGAATTAACGAACAAACGATCAAACGAACAAACGAACAAACGAACAAACGAACAAACGAACAATCGAACAAAGAGACAAAGAAAAAAACGAACCAACGAACCAACGAACCAACGAACCAACGAACCAACGAACCAACGAACCAACGAACCAACGAAACAACGAACCAACGAACCAACGAACCAACGAACAAACGAAAAAACGAAAAAACGAAAAAACGACAAAACGAACAAACGAACAAACGAACAAACGAACAAACGAACAAACGAACAAACGAACAAACGAACAAACGAACAAACGAACAAACGAACAAACGAATAAACGAACAAACGAACAAACGAACAATAGAACAATCGAACAAACGAATATACGAACAAACGAACAAACGAACAAACGAACAAACGAACAAACGAACAAACGAACAATCGAACAAACGAACAATAGAACAATCGAACAAACGAACATACGAACAAACGAGCCAACGAACCAACGAACCAGCGAAAAACGAACAAACGAACAAACGAACAAACGAACAAACGAACAAACGAACAAACGAACAAACGAACAAACGAACAAACGAACAAACGAACCAACGAACCAACGAACCAACGAACCAACGAACCAACGAACCAACGAACAAACGAACAATCGAACAAACGAACAAACGAACAAACGAACAAACGAACAAACGAACAAACGAACAAACGAACAAACGAACAAACGAACAAACGAACAAACGAACAAACGAACAAACGAACAAACGAACAAACGAACAAACGAACAAAAGATTAAAAGAACAAACGAACAATCGAACAAAGAGACAAAGAAACAAAGAAACAAAGGAACAAAGAAACAAAGAAACAAAGAAACAAAGAAAAAACGAACCAACGAACCAACGAACCAACGATCCAACGAACCAACGAACCAACGAACCAACGAACCAACGAACCAACGAACCAACGAACCAACGAACCAACGAACCAACGAACCAACGAACCAACGAGCCAACGAACCAACGAACCAACGAACCAACGAACCAACGAACAAACGAACAAACGAACAAACGAACAAACGAACAAACGAACAAACGAACAAACGAACAAAAGATTAAAAGAACAAACGAACAATCGAACAAAGAGACAAAGAAACAAAGAAACAAAGGAACAAAGAAACAAAGAAACAAAGAAACAAAGAAAAAACGAACCAACGAACCAACGAACCAACGATCCAACGAACCAACGAACCAACGAACCAACGAACCAACGAACCAACGAACCAACGAACCAACGAACCAACGAACCAACGAACCAACGAACCAACGAGCCAACGAACCAACGAACCAACGAACCAACGAACCAACGAACAAACGAACAATCGAACAAACGAACAAACGAACAAACGAACAAACGAACAAACGAACAAACGAACAAACGAACAAACGAACAAACGAACAAACGAACAAACGAACAAACGAACAATCGAACAAACGAACAAACGAACCAACGAACCAACGAACCAACGAAACAACGAACCAACGAACCAACGAACCAACGAACCAACGAACCAACGAACAAACGTACAAACGATCAAAGAGACAAACGAACAAACGATCAAAGAGACAATGAAACAAAGATACAAAGAAACAAACGAACCAACGAACCAACGAACCAACGAACCAACGAACCAACGAAACAACGAACAAACGAACAAACGAACAAACGAACGAACGAATAAACGAACAAACGAACAAACGATCAAACGAACAAACGAACAATCGAACAAAGAGACAAAGAAACAAAGAAACAAAGAAACAAAGAAAAACGAACCAACGAACCAACGAACCAACGAACCAACGAACCAACGAACCAACGAACAAACGAATAAAAGAACAAACGAACAAACGAACAATCGAACAAACGAACAAACGAACAAACGAACAAACGAACAAACGATCAAACGAACAAACGAACAAACGAACAAACGAACAATCGAACAAAGATACAAAGAAACAAAGAAACATAGAAAAAACGAACCAACGAACCAACGAACCAACGAACCAACGAACCAACGAACCAACGAACCAACGAACCAACGAAACAACGAACCAACGAACCAACGAACCAACGAACCAACGAACCAACGAACCAACGAACCAACGAACCAACGAACCAACGAACCAACGAACCAACGAACCAACGAACCAACGAACCAACGAACCAACGAACCAACGAACCAACGAACCAACGATCCAACGAACCAACGAACCAACGAACCAACGAACCAACGAACCAACGAACCAACGAACCAACGAACCAACGAACCAACGAACCAACGAACCAACGAAACAACGAACAAACGAACGAACGAACAAACAAACAAACGAACAAATGAACAAATGAACAAACGAACAAACGAACAAACGAACAAACGAATTAACGAACAAACGATCAAACGAACAAACGAACAAACGAACAAACGAACAAACGAACAATCGAACAAAGAGACAAAGAAAAAAACGAACCAACGAACCAACGAACCAACGAACCAACGAACCAACGATCCAACGAACCAACGAACCAACGAACCAACGAACCAACGAAACAACGAACCAACGAACCAACGAACAAACGAAAAAACGAAAAAACGAAAAAACGACAAAACGAACATACGAACAAACGAACAAACGAACAAACGAACAAACGAACAAACGAATAAACGAACAAACGAACAAACGAACAAACGAACAATCGAACAAACGAACAAACGAACAAACGAACAAACAAACAAACGAACAAATGAACAAATGAACAAACGAACAAACGAACAAACGAACAAACGAATTAACGAACAAACGATCAAACGAACAAACGAACAAACGAACAAACGAACAAACGAACAATCGAACAAAGAGACAAAGAAAAAAACGAACCAACGAACCAACGAACCAACGAACCAACGAACCAACGAACCAACGAACCAACGAACCAACGAACCAACGAACCAACGAACCAACGAACCAACTAACCAACGAAACATCGAACCAACGAACCAACGAACAAACGAAAAAACGAAAAAACGAAAAAACGACAAAACGACAAAACGAACAAACGAACAAACGAACAAACGAACAAACGAAAAAAACGAACAAACGAACAAACGAACAAACGAACAAACGAACAAACGAATAAACGAACAAACGAACAAATGAACAAACGAACAATCGAACAAACGAACACACGTACAAACGAACAAACGAACAAACGAACAAACGAACAAACGAACAAACGAACAAACGAACAAACGAACAAACGAACAATCGAACAAACGAACAAACGAACCAACGAACCAACGACCCACGAAACAACGAACCAACGAACCAACGAATCAACGAACCAACGAACCAACGAACCAACGAACAAACGTACAAACGATCAAAGAGACAAACGAACAAACGATCAAAGAGACAATGAAACAAAGATACAAAGAAACAAACGAACCAACGAACCAACGAACCAACGAACCAACGAACCAACGAACCAACGAACCAACGAACCAACGAACCAACGAACAAACGAACAAACCAACAAACGAACAAACGAACAAACGAACGAACGAATAAACGAACAAACGAACAAAGGATCAAACGAACAAACGAACAATCGAACAAAGAGACAAAGAAACAAAGAAACAAAGAAAAACTAACCAACGAACCAACGAACCAACGAACCAACGAACCAACGAACCAACGAACCAACGAACCAACGAATCAACGAACCAACGAACCAACGAACCAACGAAACAACGAACCAACGAACCAACGAACCAACGAACAAACGAAAAAACGACAAAACGAACAAACGAACAAACGAACAAACGAATAAAAGAACAAACGAACAAACGAACAATCGAACAATCGAACAAACGAACAAACGAACAAATGAACAAACGAACAAACGAACAAACGAACAAACGAATAAACGAACAAACGATCAAACGAACAAACGAACAAACGAACAAACGAACAATCGAACAAAGAGACAAAGAAAAAAACGAACCAACGAACCAACGAACCAACGAACCGACGAACCAACGAACCAACGAACCAACGAACCAACGAACCAACGAACCAACGAACCAACGAAACAACGAACCAACGAACCAACGAACAAACGAAAAAACGACAAAACGAACAAACGAAAAAACGAACAAACGAACAAACGAATAAAAGAACAAACGAACAAACGAACAAACGAACAAACGAACAAATGAACAAATGAACAAACGAACAAACGAACAAACGAACAAACGAACAAACGAATTAACGAACAAACGATCAAACGAACAAACGAACAAACGAACAAACGAACAAACGAACAATCGAACAAAGAGACAAAGAAAAAAACGAACCAACGAACCAACGAACCAACGAACCAACGAACCAACGAACCAACGAACCAACGAACCAACGAAACAACGAACCAACGAACCAACGAACCAACGAACAAACGAAAAAACGAAAAAACGAAAAAACGACAAAACGAACAAACGAACAAACGAACAAACGAACAAACGAACAAACGAACAAACGAACAAACGAACAAACGAACAAACGAACAAACGAACAAACGAATAAACGAACAAACGAACAAACGAACAATAGAACAATCGAACAAACGAATATACGAACAAACGAACAAACGAACAAACGAACAAACGAACAAACGAACAAACGAACAATCGAACAAACGAACAATAGAACAATCGAACAAACGAACATACGAACAAACGAGCCAACGAACCAACGAACCAGCGAAAAACGAACAAACGAACAAACGAACAAACGAACAAACGAACAAACGAACAAACGAACAAACGAACAAACGAACAAACGAACCAACGAACCAACGAACCAACGAACCAACGAACCAACGAACCAACGAACAAACGAACAATCGAACAAACGAACAAACGAACAAACGAACAAACGAACAAACGAACAAACGAACAAACGAACAAACGAACAAACGAACAAACGAACAAACGAACAAACGAACAAACGAACAAACGAACAAACGAACAAACGAACAAAAGATTAAAAGAACAAACGAACAATCGAACAAAGAGACAAAGAAACAAAGAAACAAAGGAACAAAGAAACAAAGAAACAAAGAAACAAAGAAAAAACGAACCAACGAACCAACGAACCAACGATCCAACGAACCAACGAACCAACGAACCAACGAACCAACGAACCAACGAACCAACGAACCAACGAACCAACGAACCAACGAACCAACGAACCAACGAGCCAACGAACCAACGAACCAACGAACCAACGAACCAACGAACAAACGAACAATCGAACAAACGAACAAACGAACAAACGAACAAACGAACAAACGAACAAACGAACAAACGAACAAACGAACAAACGAACAAACGAACAAACGAACAATCGAACAAACGAACAAACGAACCAACGAACCAACGAACCAACGAAACAACGAACCAACGAACCAACGAACCAACGAACCAACGAACCAACGAACAAACGTACAAACGATCAAAGAGACAAACGAACAAACGATCAAAGAGACAATGAAACAAAGATACAAAGAAACAAACGAACCAACGAACCAACGAACCAACGAACCAACGAACCAACGAAACAACGAACAAACGAACAAACGAACAAACGAACGAACGAATAAACGAACAAACGAACAAACGATCAAACGAACAAACGAACAATCGAACAAAGAGACAAAGAAACAAAGAAACAAAGAAACAAAGAAAAACGAACCAACGAACCAACGAACCAACGAACCAACGAACCAACGAACCAACGAACAAACGAATAAAAGAACAAACGAACAAACGAACAATCGAACAAACGAACAAACGAACAAACGAACAAACGAACAAACGATCAAACGAACAAACGAACAAACGAACAAACGAACAATCGAACAAAGATACAAAGAAACAAAGAAACATAGAAAAAACGAACCAACGAACCAACGAACCAACGAACCAACGAACCAACGAACCAACGAACCAACGAACCAACGAAACAACGAACCAACGAACCAACGAACCAACGAACCAACGAACCAACGAACCAACGAACCAACGAACCAACGAACCAACGAACCAACGAACCAACGAACCAACGAACCAACGAACCAACGAACCAACGAACCAACGAACCAACGAACCAACGATCCAACGAACCAACGAACCAACGAACCAACGAACCAACGAACCAACGAACCAACGAACCAACGAACCAACGAACCAACGAACCAACGAACCAACGAAACAACGAACAAACGAACGAACGAACAAACAAACAAAGGAACAAATGAACAAATGAACAAACGAACAAACGAACAAACGAACAAACGAATTAACGAACAAACGATCAAACGAACAAACGAACAAACGAACAAACGAACAAACGAACAATCGAACAAAGAGACAAAGAAAAAAACGAACCAACGAACCAACGAACCAACGAACCAACGAACCAACGATCCAACGAACCAACGAACCAACGAACCAACGAACCAACGAAACAACGAACCAACGAACCAACGAACAAACGAAAAAACGAAAAAACGAAAAAACGACAAAACGAACATACGAACAAACGAACAAACGAACAAACGAACAAACGAACAAACGAATAAACGAACAAACGAACAAACGAACAAACGAACAATCGAACAAACGAACAAACGAACAAACGAACAAACAAACAAACGAACAAATGAACAAATGAACAAACGAACAAACGAACAAACGAACAAACGAATTAACGAACAAACGATCAAACGAACAAACGAACAAACGAACAAACGAACAAACGAACAATCGAACAAAGAGACAAAGAAAAAAACGAACCAACGAACCAACGAACCAACGAACCAACGAACCAACGAACCAACGAACCAACGAACCAACGAACCAACGAACCAACGAACCAACGAACCAACTAACCAACGAAACATCGAACCAACGAACCAACGAACAAACGAAAAAACGAAAAAACGAAAAAACGACAAAACGACAAAACGACAAAACGAACAAACGAACAAACGAACAAACGAACAAACGAAAAAAACGAACAAACGAACAAACGAACAAACGAACAAACGAACAAACGAATAAACGAACAAACGAACAAATGAACAAACGAACAATCGAACAAACGAACACACGTACAAACGAACAAACGAACAAACGAACAAACGAACAAACGAACAAACGAACAAACGAACAAACGAACAAACGAACAATCGAACAAACGAACAAACGAACCAACGAACCAACGACCCACGAAACAACGAACCAACGAACCAACGAATCAACGAACCAACGAACCAACGAACCAACGAACAAACGTACAAACGATCAAAGAGACAAACGAACAAACGATCAAAGAGACAATGAAACAAAGATACAAAGAAACAAACGAACCAACGAACCAACGAACCAACGAACCAACGAACCAACGAACCAACGAACCAACGAACCAACGAACCAACGAACAAACGAACAAACCAACAAACGAACAAACGAACAAACGAACGAACGAATAAACGAACAAACGAACAAAGGATCAAACGAACAAACGAACAATCGAACAAAGAGACAAAGAAACAAAGAAACAAAGAAAAACTAACCAACGAACCAACGAACCAACGAACCAACGAACCAACGAACCAACGAACCAACGAACCAACGAATCAACGAACCAACGAACCAACGAACCAACGAAACAACGAACCAACGAACCAACGAACCAACGAACAAACGAAAAAACGACAAAACGAA
>NW_027485875.1:0-29625 GCF_050908995.1 Andrena cerasifolii
GTTTTACTCGTTTTACTCGTTTTACTCGTTTTACTCGTTTTACTCGTTTTACTCGTTTTACTCGTTTTACTCGTTTTACTCGTTTTACTCGTTTTACTCGTTTTGCTCGTTTTGCTCGTTTTGCTCGTTTTGCTCGTTTTACTCGTTTTACTCGTTTTACTCGTTTTACTCGATTTACTCGTTTTACTCGTTTTACTCGATTTACTCGTTTTACTCGTTTTACTCGTTTTACTGGTTTTACTCGTTTTACTCGTTTTACTCGTTTTACTCGTTTTACTCGTTTTACTCGTTTTACTCGTTTTACTCGTTTTACTCGTTTTACTCGTTTTACTCGTTTTACTCGTTTCACTCGTTTTACTCGTTTTACTCGTTTTACTCGTTTTACTCGTTTTACTCGTTTTACTCGTTTTACTCGTTTTACTCGTTTTACTCGTTTTACTCGTTTTACTCGTTTTACTCGTTTTACTCGTTTTACTCGTTTTACTCGTTTTCCTCGTTTTACTCGTTTTGCTCGTTTTACTCGTTTTGCTCGTTTTACTCGTTTTACTCGATTTACTCGTTTTACTCGTTTTACTCGATTTACTCGTTTTACTCGTTTTACTCGTTTTACTCGTTTTACTCGTTTTACTCGTTTTACTCGTTTTACTGGTTTTACTCGTTTTACTCGTTTTACTCGTTTTACTCGTTTTACTCGTTTCACTCGTTTTACTCGTTTTACTCGTTTTACTCGTTTTACTCGTTTTACTCGTTTTACTCGTTTTACTCGTTTTACTCGTTTTACTCGTTTTACTCGTTTTACTCGTTTTACTCGTTTTGCTCGTTTTACTCGTTTTGCTCGTTTTACTCGTTTTGCTCGTTTTACTCGTTTTACTCGTTTTACTCGTTTTACTCGTTTTACTCGTTTTACTCGTTTTACTCGTTTTACTCGTTTTACTCGTTTTACTCGTTTTACTCGTTTTACTCGTTTTACTCGTTTTACTCGTTTTACTCGTTTTACTCGTTTTACTAGTTTTACTCGATTTACTCGTTTTACTCGTTTTACTCGATTTACTCGTTTTACTCGTTTTACTCGTTTTACTCGTTTTACTCGTTTTACTCGTTTTACTCGTTTTACTCGTTTTACTCGTTTTACTCGTTTTACTCGTTTTACTCGTTTTACTCGTTTTACTCGTTTTACTCGTTTTACTCGTTTTACTCGTTTTACTCGTTTTACTCGTTTTGCTCGTTTTACTCGTTTTGCTCGTTTTGCTCGTGTTGCTCGTTTTGCTCGTTTTGCTCGTTTTACTCGTTTTGCTCGTTTTACTCGTTTTGCTCGTTTTACTCGTTTTACTCGTTTTACTAGTTTTACTCGTTTTACTCGTTTTACTCGTTTTACTCGTTTTACTCGTTTTACTCGTTTTACTCGTTTTACTCGTTTTACTCGTTTTACTCGTTTTACTCGTTTTACTCGTTTTACTCGTTTTACTCGTTTTACTCGTTTTACTCGTTTTACTCGTTTTACTCGTTTTACTCGTTTTACTCGTTTTACTCGTTTTACTCGTTTTACTCGTTTTACTCGATTTACTCGTTTTACTCGTTTTACTCGTTTTACTCGTTTTACTCGTTTTACTCGTTTTACTCGTTTTACTCGTTTTACTCGTTTTACTCGTTTTACTCGTTTTACTCGTTTTACTCGTTTTACTCGTTTTACTCGTTTTACTCGTTTTACTCGTTTTACTCGTTTTACTCGTTTTACTCGATTTACTCGATTTACTCGTTTTACTCGTTTTACTCGTTTTACTCGTTTTACTCGTTTTACTCGTTTTACTCGTTTTACTCGTTTTACTCGTTTTACTCGTTTTACTCGTTTTACTCGTTTTACTCGTTTTACTCGTTTTACTCGTTTTACTCGTTTTACTAGTTTTACTCGTTTTACTCGTTTTACTCGTTTTACTCGTTTTACTCGTTTTACTCGTTTTACTCGTTTTACTCGTTTTACTCGTTTTACTCGTTTTACTCGTTTTACTCGTTTTACTCGTTTTACTCGTTTTACTCGTTTTACTCGTTTTACTCGTTTTACTCGTTTTACTCGTTTTACTCGTTTTACTCGTTTTACTCGTTTTACTCGTTTTACTCGTTTTACTCGTTTTACTCGTTTTACTCGTTTTACTCGATTTACTCGATTTACTCGATTTACTCGTTTACTCGTTTTACTCGTTTTACTCGTTTTACTCGTTTTACTCGTTTTACTCGTTTTACTCGTTTTACTCGTTTTACTCGTTTTACTCGTTTTACTCGTTTTACTCGTTTTACTCGTTTTACTCGTTTTACTCGTTTTACTCGTTTTACTCGTTTTACTCGTTTTACTCGTTTTACTCGTTTTACTAGTTTTACTCGCTTTACTCGCTTTACTCGTTTTACTCGCTTTACTAGTTTTACTCGTTTTACTAGATTTACTCGTTTTACTCGTTTTACTCGTTTTACTCGTTTTACTCGTTTTACTCGTTTTACTCGTTTTACTCGTTTTACTCGTTTTACTCGTTTTACTCGTTTTACTCGTTTTACTCGTTTTACTCGTTTTACTCGTTTTACTCGTTTTACTCGATTTACTCGTTTTACTCGATTTACTCGTTTTACTCCTTTTACTCGTATTACTCGTTTTACTCGTTTTACTCGTTTTACTCGTTTTGCTCGTTTTGCTCGTTTTGCTCGTTTTGCTCGTTTTGCTCGTTTTGCTCGTTTTGCTCGTTTTACTCGTTTTACTCGTTTTACTCGTTTTACTCGTTTTACTAGTTTTACTCGTTTTACTCGTTTTACTCGTTTTACTCGTTTTACTCGTTTTACTCGTTTTACTCGTTTTACTCGTTTTACTCGTTTTACTCGTTTTACTCGTTTTACTCGTTTTACTCGTTTTACTCGTTTTACTCGTTTTACTCGTTTTACTCGTTTTACTCGTTTTACTCGTTTTACTCGTTTTACTCGTTTTACTCGTTTTACTCGTTTTACTCGTTTTACTCGTTTTACTCGTTTTACTCGTTTTACTCGATTTACTCGTTTTACTCGTTTTACTCGTTTTACTCGTTTTACTCGTTTTACTCGTTTTACTCGTTTTACTCGTTTTACTCGTTTTACTCGTTTTACTCGTTTTACTCGTTTTACTCGTTTTACTCGATTTACGTTTTACTCGATTTACTCGTTTTACTCGTTTTACTCGTTTTACTCGTTTTACTCGTTTTACTCGTTTTGCTCGTTTTACTCGTTTTGCTCGTTTTACTCGTTTTGCTCGTTTTGCTCGTTTTGCTCGTTTTGCTCGTTTTGCTCGTTTTACTCGTTTTGCTCGTTTTACTCGTTTTACTCGTTTTACTCGTTTTACTCGTTTTACTAGTTTTACTCGTTTTACTCGTTTTACTCGTTTTACTCGTTTTACTCGTTTTACTCGTTTTACTCGTTTTACTCGTTTTACTCGTTTTACTCGTTTTACTCGTTTTACTCGTTTTACTCGTTTTACTCGTTTTACTCGTTTTACTCGTTTTACTCGTTTTACTCGTTTTACTCGTTTTACTCGTTTTACTCGTTTTACTCGTTTTACTCGTTTTACTCGTTTTACTCGATTTACTCGTTTTACTCGATTTACTCGTTTTACTCCTTTTACTCGTATTACTCGTTTTACTCGTTTTACTCGTTTTACTCGTTTTGCTCGTTTTGCTCGTTTTGCTCGTTTTGCTCGTTTTGCTCGTTTTGCTCGTTTTGCTCGTTTTACTCGTTTTACTCGTTTTACTCGTTTTACTCGTTTTACTAGTTTTACTCGTTTTACTCGTTTTACTCGTTTTACTCGTTTTACTCGTTTTACTCGTTTTACTCGTTTTACTCGTTTTACTCGTTTTACTCGTTTTACTCGTTTTACTCGTTTTACTCGTTTTACTCGTTTTACTCGTTTTACTCGTTTTACTCGTTTTACTCGTTTTACTCGTTTTACTCGTTTTACTCGTTTTACTCGTTTTACTCGTTTTACTCGTTTTACTCGTTTTACTCGTTTTACTCGTTTTACTCGTTTTACTCGTTTTACTCGTTTTACTCGATTTACTCGTTTTACTCGTTTTACTCGTTTTACTCGTTTTACTCGTTTACTCGTTTTACTCGTTTACTCGTTTTACTCGTTTTACTCGTTTTACTCGTTTTACTCGTTTTACTCGTTTTACTCGATTTACTCGATTTACTCGTTTTACTCGTTTTACTCGTTTTACTCGTTTTACTCGTTTTGCTCGTTTTGCTCGTTTTACTCGTTTTGCTCGTTTTACTCGTTTTGCTCGTTTTGCTCGTTTTGCTCGTTTTGCTCGTTTTGCTCGTTTTACTCGTTTTGCTCGTTTTACTCGTTTTACTCGTTTTACTCGTTTTACTCGTTTTACTAGTTTTACTCGTTTTACTCGTTTTACTCGTTTTACTCGTTTTACTCGTTTTACTCGTTTTACTCGTTTTGCTCGTTTTGCTCGTTTTGCTCGTTTTGCTCGTTTTGCTCGTTTTACTCGTTTTGCTCGTTTTACTCGTTTTACTCGTTTTACTCGTTTTACTCGTTTTACTAGTTTTACTCGTTTTACTCGTTTTACTCGTTTTACTCGTTTTACTCGTTTTACTCGTTTTACTCGTTTTACTCGTTTTACTCGTTTTACTCGTTTTACTCGTTTTACTCGTTTTACTCGTTTTACTCGTTTTACTCGTTTTACTCGTTTTACTCGTTTTACTCGTTTTACTCGTTTTACTCGTTTTACTCGTTTTACTCGTTTTACTCGTTTTACTCGTTTTACTCGTTTTACTCGATTTACTCGTTTTACTCGATTTACTCGTTTTACTCCTTTTACTCGTATTACTCGTTTTACTCGTTTTACTCGTTTTACTCGTTTTGCTCGTTTTGCTCGTTTTGCTCGTTTTGCTCGTTTTGCTCGGTTTGCTCGTTTTGCTCGTTTTACTCGTTTTACTCGTTTTACTCGTTTTACTCGTTTTACTAGTTTTACTCGTTTTACTCGTTTTACTCGTTTTACTCGTTTTACTCGTTTTTCTCGTTTTACTCGTTTTACTCGTTTTACTCGTTTTACTCGTTTTACTCGTTTTACTCGTTTTACTCGTTTTACTCGTTTTACTCGTTTTACTCGTTTTACTCGTTTTACTCGTTTTACTCGTTTTACTCGTTTTACTCGTTTTACTCGTTTTACTCGTTTTACTCGTTTTACTCGTTTTACTCGTTTTACTCGTTTTACTCGTTTTACTCGATTTACTCGTTTTACTCGTTTTACTCGTTTTACTCGTTTTACTCGTTTTACTCGTTTTACTCGTTTTACTCGTTTTACTCGTTTTACTCGTTTTACTCGTTTTACTCGTTTTACTCGTTTTACTCGTTTTACTCGTTTTACTCGTTTTACTCGATTTACTCGTTTTACTCGTTTTACTCGTTTTACTCGTTTTACTCGTTTTGCTCGTTTTGCTCGTTTTACTCGTTTTGCTCGTTTTACTCGTTTTGCTCGTTTTGCTCGTTTTGCTCGTTTTGCTCGTTTTGCTCGTTTTACTCGTTTTGCTCGTTTTACTCGTTTTACTCGTTTTACTCGTTTTACTCGTTTTACTAGTTTTACTCGTTTTACTCGTTTTACTCGTTTTACTCGTTTTACTCGTTTTACTCGTTTTACTCGTTTTACTCGTTTTACTCGTTTTACTCGTTTTACTCGTTTTACTCGTTTTACTCGTTTTACTCGTTTTACTCGTTTTACTCGTTTTACTCGTTTTACTCGATTTACTCGATTTACTCGTTTTACTCGTTTTACTCGTTTTACTCGTTTTACTCGTTTTACTCGTTTTACTCGTTTTACTCGTTTTACTCGTTTTACTCGTTTTACTCGTTTTACTCGTTTTACTCGTTTTACTCGTTTTACTAGTTTTACTCGTTTTACTCGTTTTACTCGTTTTACTCGTTTTACTCGTTTTACTCGTTTTACTCGTTTTACTCGTTTTACTCGTTTTACTCGTTTTACTCGTTTTACTCGTTTTACTCGTTTTACTCGTTTTACTCGTTTTACTCGTTTTACTCGTTTTACTCGTTTTACTCGTTTTACTCGTTTTACTCGTTTTACTCGATTTACTCGATTTACTCGTTTACTCGTTTACTCGTTTTACTCGTTTTACTCGTTTTACTCGTTTTACTCGTTTTACTCGTTTTACTCGTTTTACTCGTTTTACTCGTTTTACTCGTTTTACTCGTATTACTCGTTTTACTCGTTTTACTCGTTTTACTCGTTTTACTCGTTTTACTCGTTTTACTCGTTTTACTCGTTTTACTCGTTTTACTCGTTTTACTCGTTTTACTCGTTTTACTCGTTTTACTCGTTTTACTAGTTTTACTCGCTTTACTCGCTTTACTCGTTTTACTCGCTTTACTAGTTTTACTAGTTTTACTAGATTTACTCGTTTTACTCGTTTTACTCGTTTTACTCGTTTTACTCGTTTTACTCGTTTTACTCGTTTTACTCGTTTTACTCGTTTTACTCGTTTTACTCGTTTTACTCGTTTTACTCGTTTTACTCGTTTTACTCGTTTTACTCGTTTTACTCGTTTTACTCGTTTTACTCGTTTTACTCGTTTTACTCGATTTACTCGTTTTACTCGATTTACTCGTTTTACTCCTTTTACTCGTATTACTCGTTTTACTCGTTTTACTCGTTTTGCTCGTTTTGCTCGTTTTGCTCGTTTTGCTCGTTTTGCTCGTTTTGCTCGTTTTGCTCGTTTTGCTCGTTTTACTCGTTTTACTCGTTTTACTCGTTTTACTCGTTTTACTAGTTTTACTCGTTTTACTCGTTTTACTCGTTTTACTCGTTTTACTCGTTTTACTCGTTTTACTCGTTTTACTCGTTTTACTCGTTTTACTCGTTTTACTCGTTTTACTCGTTTTACTCGTTTTACTCGTTTTACTCGTTTTACTCGTTTTACTCGTTTTACTCGTTTTACTCGTTTTACTCGTTTTACTCGTTTTACTCGTTTTACTCGTTTTACTCGTTTTACTCGTTTTACTCGTTTTACTCGTTTTACTCGTTTTACTCGATTTACTCGTTTTACTCGTTTTACTCGTTTTACTCGTTTTACTCGTTTTACTCGTTTTACTCGTTTTACTCGTTTTACTCGTTTTACTCGTTTTACTCGTTTTACTCGTTTTACTCGTTTTACTCCTTTTACTCGTTTTACTCGATTTACTCGTTTTACTCGTTTTACTCGTTTTACTCGTTTTACTCGTTTTGCTCGTTTTGCTCGTTTTGCTCGTTTTGCTCGTTTTGCTCGTTTTGCTCGTTTTGCTCGTTTTGCTCGTTTTGCTCGTTTTGCTCGTTTTACTCGTTTTGCTCGTTTTACTCGTTTTACTCGTTTTACTCGTTTTACTCGTTTTACTAGTTTTACTCGTTTTACTCGTTTTACTCGTTTTACTCGTTTTACTCGTTTTACTCGTTTTACTCGTTTTACTCGTTTTACTCGTTTTACTCGTTTTACTCGTTTTACTCGTTTTACTCGTTTTACTCGTTTTACTCGTTTTACTCGTTTTACTCGTTTTACTCGTTTTACTCGTTTTACTCGTTTTACTCGTTTTACTCGTTTTACTCGTTTTACTCGTTTTACTCGTTTTACTCGTTTTACTCGTTTTACTCGTTTTACTCGTTTTACTCGTTTTACTCGTTTTACTCGTTTTACTCGTTTTACTCGTTTTACTCGTTTTACTCGTTTTACTCGTTTTACTCGTTTTACTCGTTTTACTCGTTTTACTCGTTTTACTCGATTTACTCGATTTACTCGTTTTACTCGTTTTACTCGTTTTACTCGTTTTACTCGTTTTACTCGTTTTACTCGTTTTACTCGTTTTACTCGTTTTACTCGTTTTACTCGTTTTACTCGTTTTACTAGTTTTACTCGTTTTACTCGTTTTACTCGTTTTACTCGTTTTACTCGTTTTACTCGTTTTACTCGTTTTACTCGTTTTACTCGTTTTACTCGTTTTACTCGTTTTACTCGTTTTACTCGTTTTACTCGTTTTACTCGTTTTACTCGTTTTACTAGTTTTACTCGCTTTACTCGCTTTACTCGTTTTACTCGCTTTACTAGTTTTACTAGTTTTACTAGATTTACTCGTTTTACTCGTTTTACTCGTTTTACTCGTTTTACTCGTTTTACTCGTTTTACTCGTTTTACTCGTTTTACTCGTTTTACTCGTTTTACTCGTTTTACTCCTTTTACTCCTTTTACTCCTTTTACTCCTTTTACTCCTTTTACTCGTATTACTCGTTTTACTCGTTTTACTCGTTTTACTCGTTTTACTCGTTTTACTCGTTTTACTCGTTTTACTCGTTTTACTCGTTTTACTCGTTTTACTCGTTTTACTCGTTTTACTCGTTTTACTCGTTTTACTCGTTTTACTCGTTTTACTCGTTTTACTCGTTTTACTCGTTTTACTCGATTTACTCGATTTACTCGTTTACTCGTTTACTCGTTTTACTCGTTTTACTCGTTTTACTCGTTTTACTCGTTTTACTCGTTTTACTCGTTTTACTCGTTTTACTCGTATTACTCGTTTACTCGTTTTACTCGTTTTACTCGTTTTACTCGTTTTGCTCGTTTTGCTCGTTTTACTCGTTTTACTCGTTTTACTCGTTTTACTCGTTTTACTCGTTTTACTAGTTTTACTCGTTTTACTCGTTTTACTCGTTTTACTCGTTTTACTCGTTTTACTCGTTTTACTCGTTTTACTCGTTTTACTCGTTTTACTCGTTTTACTCGTTTTACTCGTTTTACTCGTTTTACTCGTTTTACTCGTTTTACTCGTTTTACTCGTTTTACTCGTTTTACTCGTTTTACTCGTTTTACTCGTTTTACTCGTTTTACTCGTTTTACTCGTTTTACTCGTTTTTACTCGTTTTACTCGATTTACTCGTTTTACTCGTTTTACTCGTTTTACTCGTTTTACTCGTTTTACTCGTTTTACTCGTTTTACTCGTTTTACTCGTTTTACTCGTTTTACTCGTTTTACTCGTTTTACTCGTTTTACTCCTTTTACTCGTTTTACTCGATTTACTCGTTTTACTCGTTTTACTCGTTTTACTCGTTTTACTCGTTTTACTCGTTTTGCTCGTTTTTACTCGTTTTGCTCGTTTTGCTCGTTTTGCTCGTTTTGCTCGTTTTGCTCGTTTTACTCGTTTTGCTCGTTTTACTCGTTTTACTCGTTTTACTCGTTTTACTCGTTTTACTAGTTTTACTCGTTTTACTCGTTTTACTCGTTTTACTCGTTTTACTCGTTTTACTCGTTTTACTCGTTTTACTCGTTTTACTCGTTTTACTCGTTTTACTCGTTTTACTCGTTTTACTCGTTTTACTCGTTTTACTCGTTTTACTCGTTTTACTCGTTTTACTCGTTTTACTCGTTTTACTCGTTTTACTCGTTTTACTCGTTTTACTCGTTTTACTCGTTTTACTCGTTTTACTCGTTTTACTCGTTTTACTCGTTTTACTCGTTTTACTCGTTTTACTCGTTTTACTCGTTTTACTCGTTTTACTCGTTTTACTCGTTTTACTCGTTTTACTCGTTTTACTCGTTTTACTCGTTTTACTCGTTTTACTCGTTTTACTCGATTTACTCGATTTACTCGTTTTACTCGTTTTACTCGTTTTACTCGTTTTACTCGTTTTACTCGTTTTACTCGTTTTACTCGTTTTACTCGTTTTACTCGTTTTACTCGTTTTACTCGTTTTACTCGTTTTACTAGTTTTACTCGTTTTACTCGTTTTACTCGTTTTACTCGTTTTACTCGTTTTACTCGTTTTACTCGTTTTACTCGTTTTACTCGTTTTACTCGTTTTACTCGTTTTACTCGTTTTACTCGTTTTACTCGTTTTACTCGTTTTACTCGTTTTACTCGATTTACTCGTTTTACTCCTTTTACTCGTATTACTCGTTTTACTCGTTTTACTCGTTTTGCTCGTTTTGCTCGTTTTGCTCGTTTTGCTCGTTTTGCTCGTTTTGCTCGTTTTGCTCGTTTTGCTCGTTTTACTCGTTTTACTCGTTTTACTCGTTTTACTCGTTTTACTAGTTTTACTCGTTTTACTCGTTTTACTCGTTTTACTCGTTTTACTCGTTTTACTCGTTTTACTCGTTTTACTCGTTTTACTCGTTTTACTCGTTTTACTCGTTTTACTCGTTTTACTCGTTTTACTCGTTTTACTCGTTTTACTCGTTTTACTCGTTTTACTCGTTTTACTCGTTTTACTCGTTTTACTCGTTTTACTCGTTTTACTCGTTTTACTCGTTTTACTCGTTTTACTCGTTTTACTCGTTTTACTCGTTTTACTCGATTTACTCGTTTTACTCGTTTTACTCGTTTTACTCGTTTTACTCGTTTTACTCGTTTTACTCGTTTTACTCGTTTTACTCGTTTTACTCGTTTTACTCGTTTTACTCGTTTTACTCGTTTTACTCGTTTTACTCCTTTTACTCCTTTTACTCCTTTTACTCCTTTTACTCGTATTACTCGTTTTACTCGTTTTACTCGTTTTACTCGTTTTACTCGTTTTACTCGTTTTACTCGTTTTACTCGTTTTACTCGTTTTACTCGTTTTACTCGTTTTACTCGTTTTACTCGTTTTACTCGTTTTACTCGTTTTACTCGATTTACTCGATTTACTCGTTTACTCGTTTACTCGTTTTACTCGTTTTACTCGTTTTACTCGTTTTACTCGTTTTACTCGTTTTACTCGTTTTACTCGTTTTACTCGTATTACTCGTTTTACTCGTTTTACTCGTTTTACTCGTTTTACTCGTTTTACTCGTTTTACTCGTTTTACTCGTTTTACTCGTTTTACTCGTTTTACTCGTCTTACTCGTTTTACTCGTTTTACTCGTTTTACTCGTTTTACTCGTTTTACTCGATTTACTCGTTTTACTCGTTTTACTCGTTTTACTCGTTTTACTCGTTTTACTCGTTTTACTCGTTTTACTCGTTTTACTCGTTTTACTCGTTTTACTCGTTTTACTCGTTTTACTCGTTTTACTCGTTTTACTCGTTTTACTCGTTTTACTCCTTTTACTCGTATTACTCGTTTTACTCGTTTTACTCGTTTTACTCGTTTTACTCGTTTTACTCGTTTTACTCGTTTTACTCGTTTTACTCGTTTTACTCGTTTTACTCGTTTTACTCGTTTTACTCGTTTTACTCGTTTTACTCGTTTTACTCGTTTTACTCGTTTTACTCGTTTTACTCGTTTTACTCGTTTTACTCGTTTTACTCGTTTTACTCGATTTACTCGTTTTACTCGATTTACTCGTTTTACTCGTTTTACTCGTTTTACTCGTTTTACTCGTTTTACTCGTTTTACTCGTTTAACTAGTTTTACTCGTTTTACTCGTTTTACTCGTTTTACTCGTTTTACTCGTTTTACTCGTTTTACTCGTTTTACTCGTTTTACTCGTTTTACTCGTTTTACTCGTTTTACTCGTTTTACTCGTTTTACTCGTTTTACTCGTTTTACTCGTTTTACTCGTTTTACTCGTTTTGCTCGTTTTGCTCGTTTTACTCGTTTTGCTCGTTTTGCTCGTTTTGCTCGTTTTGCTCGTTTTGCTCGTTTTGCTCGTTTTACTCGTTTTACTCGTTTTACTCGTTTTACTCGTTTTACTCGTTTTACTCGTTTTACTCGTTTTACTCGTTTTACTCGTTTTACTCGTTTTACTCGTTTTACTCGTTTTACTCGTTTTACTCGTTTTACTCGTTTTACTCGTTTTACTCGTTTTACTCGTTTTACTCGTTTTACTCGTTTTACTCGTTTTACTCGTTTTACTCGTTTTACTCGTTTTACTCGTTTTACTCGTTTTACTCGTTTTACTCGTTTTACTCGTTTTACTCGTTTTACTCGTTTTACTCGTTTTACTCGTTTTACTCGTTTTACTCGTTTTACTCGTTTTACTCGTTTTACTCGTTTTACTCGTTTTACTCGTTTTACTCGTTTTACTCGTTTTACTCGTTTTACTCGTTTTACTCGTTTTACTCGTTTTACTCGTTTTACTCGTTTTACTCGTTTTACTCGTTTTACTCGTTTTACTCGTTTTACTCGTTTTACTCGTTTTACTCGTTTTACTCGTTTTACTCGTTTTACTCGTTTTACTCGTTTTACTCGTTTTACTCGTTTTACTCGTTTTACTCGTTTTACTCGTTTTACTCGTTTTACTCGTTTTACTCGTTTTACTCGTTTTACTCGTTTTACTCGTTTTACTCGTTTTACTCGTTTTACTCGTTTTACTCGTTTTACTCGTTTTACTCGTTTTACTCGTTTTACTCGTTTTACTCGATTTACTCGATTTACTCGATTTACTCGTTTACTCGTTTTACTCGTTTTACTCGTTTTACTCGTTTTACTCGTTTTACTCGTTTTACTCGTTTTACTCGTTTTACTCGTTATACTCGTTTTACTCGTTTTACTCGTTTTACTCGTTTTACTCGTTTTACTCGTTTTACTCGTTTTACTAGTTTTACTAGTTTTACTCGCTTTACTCGCTTTACTCGCTTTACTCGCTTTACTCGCTTTACTCGCTTTACTCGTTTTACTCGTTTTACTCGTTTTACTCGTTTTACTCGTTTTACTCGTTTTACTCGTTTTACTCGTTTTACTCGTTTTACTCGTTTTACTCGTTTTACTCGTTTTACTCGTTTTACTCGTTTTACTCGTTTTACTCGTTTTACTCGTTTTACTCGTTTTACTCGTTTTACTCGTTTTACTCGTTTTACTCGTTTTACTCGTTTTACTCGTTTTACTCGTTTTACTCGTTTTACTCGTTTTACTCGTTTTACTCGTTTTACTCGTTTTACTCGTTTTACTCGTTTTACTCGTTTTACTCGTTTTACTCGTTTTACTCGTTTTACTCGTTTTACTCGATTTACTCGTTTTACTCGTTTTACTCGTTTTACTCGTTTTACTCGTTTTACTCGTTTTACTCGTTTTACTCGTTTTACTCGTTTTACTCGTTTTACTCGTTTTACTCGTTTTACTCGTTTTACTCGTTTTACTCGTTTTACTCGTTTTACTCGTTTTACTCGTTTTACTCGTTTTACTCGTTTTACTCGTTTTACTCGTTTTACTCGTTTTACTCGTTTTACTCGTTTTACTCGTTTTACTCGTTTTACTCGTTTTACTCGTTTTACTCGTTTTACTCGTTTTACTCGTTTTACTCGTTTTACTCGTTTTACTCGATTTACTCGATTTACTCGTTTACTCGTTTTACTCGTTTTACTCGTTTTACTCGTTTTACTCGTTTTACTCGTTTTACTCGTTTTACTCGTTTTACTCGTTTTACTCGTTTTACTCGTTTTACTCGTTTTACTCGTTTTACTCGTTTTACTCGTTTTACTCGTTTTACTCGTTTTACTCGTTTTACTCGTTTTACTCGTTTTACTAGTTTTACTAGTTTTACTCGCTTTACTCGCTTTACTCGCTTTACTCGCTTTACTCGCTTTACTCGCTTTACTCGCTTTACTCGTTTTACTCGTTTTACTCGTTTTACTCGTTTTACTCGTTTTACTCGTTTTACTCGTTTTACTCGTTTTACTCGTTTTACTCGTTTTACTCGTTTTACTCGTTTTACTCGTTTTACTCGTTTTACTCGTTTTACTCGTTTTACTCGTTTTACTCGTTTTACTCGTTTTACTCGTTTTACTCGTTTACTCGTTTACTCGTTTTACTCGTTTTACTCGTTTTACTCGTTTTACTCGTTTTACTCGTTTTACTCGTTTTACTCGTTTTACTCGTTTTACTCGTTTTACTCGTTTTACTCGTTTTACTCGTTTTACTCCTTTTACTCGTATTACTCGTTTTACTCGTTTTACTCGTTTTACTCGTTTTACTCGTTTTACTCGTTTTACTCGTTTTACTCGTTTTACTCGTTTTACTCGTTTTACTCGTTTTACTCGTTTTACTCGTTTTACTCGTTTTACTCGTTTTACTCGTTTTACTCGTTTTACTCGTTTTACTCGTTTTACTCGTTTTACTAGTTTTACTCGATTTACTAGTTTTACTAGTTTTACTCGCTTTACTCGCTTTACTCGTTTTACTCGCTTTACTAGTTTTACTCGATTTACTAGTTTTACTAGTTTTACTAGATTTACTCGTTTTACTCGTTTTACTCGTTTTACTCGTTTTACTCGTTTTACTCGTTTTACTCGTTTTACTCGTTTTACTCGTTTTACTCGTTTTACTCGTTTTACTCGATTTACTCGTTTTACTCGATTTACTCGTTTTACTCGTTTTACTAGTTTTACTCGTTTTACTCGTTTTACTCGTTTTACTCGTTTTACTCGTTTTACTCGTTTTACTCGTTTTACTCGTTTTACTCGTTTTACTCGTTTTACTCGTTTTACTCGTTTTACTCGTTTTACTCGTTTTACTCGTTTTACTCGATTTACTCGTTTTACTCGTTTTACTCGTTTTACTCGTTTTACTCGTTTTACTCGTTTTACTCGTTTTACTCGTTTTACTCGTTTTACTCGTTTTACTCGTTTTACTCGTTTTACTCGTTTTACTCGTTTTACTCGTTTTACTCGTTTTGCTCGTTTTGCTCGTTTTGCTCGTTTTACTCGTTTTACTCGTTTTACTCGTTTTACTCGTTTTACTCGATTTACTCGTTTTACTCGTTTTACTCGATTTACTCGTTTTACTCGTTTTACTCGTTTTACTGGTTTTACTCGTTTTACTGGTTTTACTCGTTTTACTCGTTTTACTCGTTTTACTCGTTTTACTCGTTTTACTCGTTTTACTCGTTTCACTCGTTTTACTCGTTTTACTCGTTTTACTCGTTTTACTCGTTTTACTCGTTTTACTCGTTTTACTCGTTTTACTCGTTTTTACTCGTTTTACTCGTTTTACTCGTTTTACTCGTTTTCCTCGTTTTACTCGTTTTGCTCGTTTTACTCGTTTTGCTCGTTTTACTCGTTTTACTCGTTTTCCTCGTTTTACTCGTTTTACTCGTTTTACTCGTTTTACTCGTTTAACTAGTTTTACTCGTTTTACTCGTTTTACTCGTTTTACTCGTTTTACTCGTTTTACTCGATTTACTCGTTTTACTCGTTTTACTCGTTTTACTCGTTTTACTCGTTTTGCTCGTGTTGCTCGTTTTGCTCGTTTTGCTCGTTTTGCTCGTTTTGCTCGTTTTACTCGTTTTGCTCGTTTTACTCGTTTTGCTCGTTTTACTCGTTTTACTCGTTTTACTCGTTTTACTCGTTTTACTCGTTTTACTCGTTTTACTCGTTTTACTCGTTTTACTCGTTTTACTCGTTTTACTCGTTTTACTCGTTTTACTCGTTTTACTCGTTTTACTCGTTTTACTCGTTTTACTCGTTTTACTCGATTTACTCGATTTACTCGTTTTACTCGTTTTACTCGTTTTACTCGATTTACTCGTTTTACTCGTTTTACTCGTTTTACTCGTTTTACTCGTTTTACTCGTTTTACTCGTTTACTCGTTTTACTCGTTTTACTCGTTTTACTCGTTTTACTCGTTTTACTCGTTTTACTCGTATTACTCGTTTTACTCGTTTTTTACTCGTTTTACTCGTTTTACTCGTTTTACTCGTTTTACTCGTTTTACTCGTTTTTTTACTCGTTTTACTCGTTTTACTCGTTTACTCGTTTTACTCGTTTTACCTCGTTTTACTCGTTTTACTCGCTTTACTCGCTTTACTCGTTTTTACTCGCTTTACTAGTTTTACCTCGATTTACTAGTTTTACTAGTTTTAACTAGTTTTACTAGATTTACTCGTTTTACTCGTATTACTCGTTTTACTCGTTTTACTCGTTTTACTCGTTTTACTCGTTTTACTCGATTTACTCGATTTACTCGTTTTACTCGTTTTACTCGTTTTACTCGCTTTACTCGCTTTACTCGTTTTACTCGCTTTACTAGTTTTACTCGATTTACTAGTTTACTAGTTTTACTAGATTTACTCGTTTTACTCGTTTTACTCGTATTACTCGTTTTACTCGTTTTACTCGTTTTACTCGTTTTGCTCGTGTTGCTCGTTTTGCTCGTTTTGCTCGTTTTGCTCGTTTTGCTCGTTTTACTCGTTTTGCTCGTTTTACTCGTTTTGCTCGTTTTACTCGTTTTACTCGTTTTACTCGTTTTACTCGTTTTACTCGTTTTACTCGTTTTACTCGTTTTACTCGTTTTACTCGTTTTACTCGTTTTACTCGTTTTACTCGTTTTTACTCGTTTTACTCGTTTTACTCGTTTTACTCGTTTTACTCGTTTTACTCGTTTTACTCGATTTACTCGATTTACTCGTTTTACTCGTTTTACTCGTTTTACTCGTTTTACTCGATTTACTCGTTTTACTCGTTTTACTCGTTTTACTCGTTTTACTCGTTTTACTCGTTTTACTCGTTTTACTCGTTTTACTCGTTTTACTCGTTTTACTCGTTTTACTCGTTTACTCGTATTACTCGTTTTACTCGTTTTACTCGTTTTACTCGTTTTACTCGTTTTACTCGTTTTACTCGTTTTACTCGTTTTACTCGTTTTACTCGTTTTACTCGTTTTACTCGTTTTACTCGTTTTACTCGTTTTACTCGTTTTACTCGTTTTACTCGTTTTACTCGTTTTACTCGTTTTACTCGTTTTACTCGTTTTACTCGTTTTACTCGCTTTACTCGCTTTACTCGTTTTACTCGCTTTACTAGTTTTACTCGATTTACTAGTTTTACTAGTTTTACTAGATTTACTCGTTTTAACTCGTTTTACTCGTATTACTCGTTTTACTCGTTTTACTCGTTTTACTCGTTTACTCGTTTTACTCGATTTACTCGATTTACTCGTTTTACTCGTTTTACTCGTTTTACTCGTTTTACTCGTTTTACTCGTTTTACTCGTTTTACTCGTTTTACTCGTTTTACTCGTTTTACTCGTTTTACTCGTTTTACTCGTTTTACTCGTTTTACTCGTTTAACTAGTTTTACTCGTTTTACTCGTTTTACTCGTTTTACTCGTTTTACTCGTTTTACTCGTTTTACTCGTTTTACTCGTTTTACTCGTTTTACTCGTTTTACTCGTTTTACTCGTTTTACTCGTTTTACTCGTTTTACTCGTTTTACTCGTTTTACTCGTTTTACTCGTTTTACTCGTTTTACTCGTTTTACTCGTTTTACTCGTTTTGCTCGTTTTGCTCGTTTTACTCGTTTTGCTCGTTTTGCTCGTTTTGCTCGTTTTGCTCGTTTTGCTCGTTTTACTCGTTTTACTCGTTTTACTCGTTTTACTCGTTTTACTCGTTTTACTAGTTTTACTCGTTTTACTCGTTTTACTCGTTTTACTCGTTTTACTCGTTTTACTCGTTTTACTCGTTTTACTCGTTTTACTCGTTTTACTCGTTTTACTCGTTTTACTCGTTTTACTCGTTTTACTCGTTTTACTCGTTTTACTCGTTTTACTCGTTTTACTCGTTTTACTCGTTTTACTCGTTTTACTCGTTTTACTCGTTTTACTCGATTTACTCGATTTACTCGTTTTACTCGTTTTACTCGTTTTACTCGTTTACTCGTTTTACTCGTTTTACTCGTTTTACTCGTTTTACTCGTTTTACTCGTTTTACTCGTTTTACTCGTTTTACTCGTTTTACTAGTTTTACTCGTATTACTCGTTTTACTCGTTTTACTCGTTTTACTCGTTTTACTCGTTTTACTCGTTTTACTCGTTTTACTCGTTTTACTCGTTTTACTCGTTTTACTCGTTTTACTCGTTTTACTCGTTTTACTCGTTTTACTCGTTTTACTCGTTTTACTCGTTTTACTCGTTTTACTCGTTTTACTCGTTTTACTCGTTTTACTCGTTTTACTCGTTTTACTCGTTTTACTCGTTTTACTCGTTTTGCTCGTTTTACTCGTTTTACTCGATTTACTCGATTTACTCGTTTACTCGTTTACTCGTTTTACTCGTTTTACTCGTTTTACTCGTTTTACTCGTTTTACTCGTTTTACTCGTTTTACTCGTTTTACTCGTTTTACTCCTTTTACTCGTATTACTCGTTTTACTCGTTTTACTCGTTTTACTCGTTTTACTCGTTTTACTCGTTTTACTCGTTTTACTCGTTTTACTCGTTTTACTCGTTTTACTCGTTTTACTCGTTTTACTCGTTTTACTCGTTTTACTCGTTTTACTCGTTTTACTCGTTTTACTCGTTTTACTCGTTTTACTCGTTTTACTAGTTTTACTCGATTTACTAGTTTTACTAGTTTTACTCGCTTTACTCGCTTTACTCGTTTTACTCGCTTTACTAGTTTTACTCGATTTACTAGTTTTACTAGTTTTACTAGATTTACTCGTTTTACTCGTTTTACTCGTTTTACTCGTTTTACTCGTTTTACTCGTTTTACTCGTTTTACTCGTTTTACTCGTTTTACTCGTTTTACTCGTTTTACTCGTCTTACTCGTTTTACTCGTTTTACTCGTTTTACTCGTTTTACTCGTTTTACTAGTTTTACTCGATTTACTAGTTTTACTAGTTTTACTAGTTTTACTCGCTTTACTCGCTTTACTCGTTTTACTCGCTTTACTAGTTTTACTCGATTTACTAGTTTTACTAGTTTTACTAGATTTACTCGTTTTACTCGTTTTACTCGTTTTACTCGTTTTACTCGTTTTACTCGTTTTACTCGTTTTACTCGATTTACTCGTTTTACTCGTTTTACTCGATTTACTCGTTTTACTCGTTTTACTCGTTTTACTGGTTTTACTCGTTTTACTGGTTTTACTCGTTTTACTCGTTTTACTCGATTTACTCGTTTTACTCGTTTTACTCGTTTTACTCGTTTCACTCGTTTTACTCGTTTTACTCGTTTTACTCGTTTTACTCGTTTTACTCGTTTTACTCGTTTTACTCGTTTTACTCGTTTTACTCGTTTTACTCGTTTTACTCGTTTTACTCGTTTTACTCGTTTTACTCGTTTTACTCGTTTTCCTCGTTTTACTCGTTTTGCTCGTTTTACTCGTTTTGCTCGTTTTACTCGTTTTACTCGTTTTCCTCGTTTTACTCGTTTTCCTCGTTTTACTCGTTTTACTCGTTTTACTCGTTTTACTCGTTTAACTAGTTTTACTCGTTTTACTCGTTTTACTCGTTTTACTCGTTTTACTCGTTTTACTCGATTTACTCGTTTTACTCGTTTTACTCGTTTTACTCGTTTTACTCGTTTTGCTCGTTTTGCTCGTTTTGCTCGTTTTGCTCGTTTTGCTCGTTTTGCTCGTTTTGCTCGTTTTGCTCGTTTTACTCGTTTTGCTCGTTTTACTCGTTTTGCTCGTTTTACTCGTTTTACTCGTTTTACTCGTTTTACTGGTTTTACTCGTTTTACTCGTTTTACTCGTTTTACTCGTTTTACTCGTTTTACTCGTTTTACTCGTTTTACTCGTTTTACTCGTTTTACTCGTTTTACTCGTTTTACTCGTTTTACTCGTATTACTCGTTTTACTCGTTTTACTCGTTTTACTCGTTTTACTCGTTTTACTCGTTTTACTCGTTTTACTCGTTTTACTCGTTTTACTCGTTTTACTCGTTTTACTCGTTTTACTCGTTTTACTCGTTTTTCTCGTTTTACTCGTTTTACTCGTTTTACTCGTTTTACTCGTTTTACTCGCTTTACTCGCTTTACTCGTTTTACTCGCTTTACTAGTTTTACTCGATTTACTAGTTTTACTAGTTTTACTATATTTACTCGTTTTACTCGTTTTACTCGTATTACTCGTTTTACTCGTTTTACTCGTTTTACTCGTTTTACTCGTTTTACTCGATTTACTCGATTTACTCGTTTTACTCGTTTTACTCGTTTTACTCGTTTTACTCGTTTTACTCGTTTTACTCGTTTTACTCGTTTTACTCGTTTTACTCGTTTTACTCGTTTTACTCGTTTTACTCGTTTTACTCGTTTAACTAGTTTTACTCGTTTTACTCGTTTTACTCGTTTTACTCGTTTTACTCGTTTTACTCGTTTTACTCGTTTTACTCGTTTTACTCGTTTTACTCGTTTTACTCGTTTTACTCGTTTTACTCGTTTTACTCGTTTTACTCGTTTTACTCGTTTTGCTCGTTTTGCTCGTTTTCCTCGTTTTCCTCGTTTTGCTCGTTTTGCTCGTTTTGCTCGTTTTGCTCGTTTTACTCGTTTTACTCGTTTTACTCGTTTTACTCGTTTTACTCGTTTTACTAGTTTTACTCGTTTTACTCGTTTTACTCGTTTTACTCGTTTTACTCGTTTTACTCGTTTTACTCGTTTTACTCGTTTTACTCGTTTTACTCGTTTTACTCGTTTTACTCGTTTTACTCGTTTTACTCGTTTTACTCGTTTTACTCGTTTTACTCGTTTTACTCGTTTACTCGTTTTACTCGTTTTACTCGTTTTACTCGTTTTACTCGTTTTACTCGTTTTACTCGATTTACTCGATTTACTCGTTTTACTCGTTTTACTCGTTTTACTCGTTTTACTCGTTTTACTCGTTTTACTCGTTTTACTCGTTTTACTCGTTTTACTAGTTTTACTCGTATTACTCGTTTTACTCGTTTTACTCGTTTTACTCGTTTTACTCGTTTTACTCGTTTTACTCGTTTTACTCGTTTTACTCGTTTTACTCGTTTTACTCGTTTTACTCGTTTTACTCGTTTTACTCGTTTTACTCGTTTTACTCGTTTTACTCGTTTTACTCGTTTTACTCGTTTTACTCGTTTAACTAGTTTTACTCGTTTTACTCGTTTTACTCGTTTTACTCGTTTTACTCGTTTTACTCGTTTTACTCGTTTTACTCGTTTTACTCGTTTTACTCGTTTTACTCGTTTTACTCGTTTTACTCGTTTTACTCGTTTTACTCGTTTTACTCGTTTTACTCGTTTTACTCGTTTTACTCGTTTTACTCGTTTTACTCGTTTTACTCGTTTTACTCGTTTTACTCGTTTTACTCGTTTTACTCGATTTACTCGTTTTACTCGTTTTACTCGTTTTACTCGTTTTACTCGTTTTACTCGTTTTACTCGTTTTACTCGTTTTACTCGTTTTACTCGTTTTACTCGTTTTACTAGTTTTACTCGTATTACTCGTTTTACTCGTTTTACTCGTTTTACTCGTTTTACTCGTTTTACTCGTTTTACTCGTTTTACTCGTTTTACTCGTTTTACTCGTTTTACTCGTTTTACTCGTTTTACTCGTTTTACTCGTTTTACTCGTTTTACTCGTTTTACTCGTTTTACTCGTTTTACTCGTTTTACTCGTTTTACTCGTTTTACTCGTTTTACTCGTTTTACTCGTTTTACTCGATTTACTCGATTTACTCGTTTACTCGTTTACTCGTTTTACTCGTTTTACTCGTTTTACTCGTTTTACTCGTTTTACTCGTTTTACTCGTTTTACTCGTTTTACTCCTTTTACTCGTATTACTCGTTTTACTCGTTTTACTCGTTTTACTCGTTTTACTCGTTTTACTCGTTTTACTCGTTTTACTCGTTTTACTCGTTTTACTCGTTTTACTCGTTTTACTCGTTTTACTCGTTTTACTCGTTTTACTCGTTTTACTCGTTTTACTCGTTTTACTAGTTTTACTCGATTTACTAGTTTTACTAGTTTTACTCGCTTTACTCGCTTTACTCGTTTTACTCGCTTTACTAGTTTTACTCGATTTACTAGTTTTACTAGTTTTACTAGATTTACTCGTTTTACTCGTTTTACTCGTTTTACTCGTTTTACTCGTTTTACTCGTTTTACTCGTTTTACTCGTTTTACTCGTTTTACTCGTTTTAATCGTTTTACTCGTTTTACTCGTTTTACTCGTTTTACTCGTTTTACTCGTTTTACTCGTTTTACTCGTTTTACTCGTTTTACTCGTTTTACTCGTTTTACTCGTTTTACTCGTTTTACTCGTTTTACTCGTTTTACTCGTTTTACTCGTTTTACTCGTTTTACTCGTTTTACTCGTTTTACTCGTTTTACTCGTTTTACTCGTTTTACTCGTTTTACTCGTTTTACTCGTTTTACTCGTTTTACTCGTTTTACTCGTTTTACTCGTTTTACTCGTTTTACTAGTTTTACTCGATTTACTAGTTTTACTAGTTTTACTCGCTTTACTCGCTTTACTCGTTTTACTCGCTTTACTAGTTTTACTCGATTTACTAGTTTTACTAGTTTTACTAGATTTACTCGTTTTACTCGTTTTACTCGTTTTACTCGTTTTACTCGTTTTACTCGTTTTACTCGTTTTACTCGTTTTACTCGTTTTACTCGTTTTACTCGTTTTACTCGTTTTACTCGTTTTACTCGTTTTACTCGTTTTACTCGTTATACTCGATTTACTCGTTTTACTCGATTTACTCGTTTTACTCGATTTACTCGTTTTACTCGTTTTACTAGTTTTACTCGTTTTACTCGTTTTACTCGATTTACTCGATTTACTCGTTTTACTCGTTTTACTCGTTTTACTCGTTTTACTCGTTTTACTCGTTTTACTCGTTTTACTCGTTTTACTCGATTTACTCGATTTACTCGTTTACTCGTTTACTCGTTTTACTCGTTTTACTCGTTTTACTCGTTTTACTCGTTTTACTCGTTTTACTCGTTTTACTCGTTTTACTCCTTTTACTCGTATTACTCGTTTTACTCGTTTTACTCGTTTTACTCGTTTTACTCGTTTTACTCGTTTTACTCGTTTTACTCGTTTTACTCGTTTTACTCGTTTTACTCGTTTTACTCGTTTTACTCGTTTTACTCGTTTTACTCGTTTTACTCGTTTTACTCGTTTTACTCGTTTTACTCGTTTTACTCGTTTTACTAGTTTTACTCGATTTACTAGTTTTACTAGTTTTACTCGCTTTACTCGCTTTACTCGTTTTACTCGCTTTACTAGTTTTACTCGATTTACTAGTTTTACTAGTTTTACTAGATTTACTCGTTTTACTCGTTTTACTCGTTTTACTCGTTTTACTCGTTTTACTCGTTTTACTCGTTTTACTCGTTTTACTCGTTTTACTCGTTTTACTCGTTTTAATCGTTTTACTCGTTTTACTCGTTTTACTCGTTTTACTCGTTTTACTCGTTTTACTCGTTTTACTCGTTTTACTCGTTTTACTCGTTTTACTCGTTTTACTCGTTTTACTCGTTTTACTCGTTTTACTCGTTTTACTCGTTTTACTCGTTTTACTCGTTTTACTCGTTTTACTCGTTTTACTCGTTTTACTCGTTTTACTCGTTTTACTCGTTTTACTCGTTTTACTCGTTTTACTCGTTTTACTCGTTTTACTCGTTTTACTCGTTTTACTCGTTTTACTCGTTTTACTCGTTTTACTCGTTTTACTCGTTTTACTCGTTTTACTCGTTTTACTCGTTTTACTCGTTTTACTAGTTTTACTCGATTTACTAGTTTTACTAGTTTTACTCGCTTTACTCGCTTTACTCGTTTTACTCGCTTTACTAGTTTTACTCGATTTACTAGTTTTACTAGTTTTACTAGATTTACTCGTTTTACTCGTTTTACTCGTTTTACTCGTTTTACTCGTTTTACTCGTTTTACTCGTTTTACTCGTTTTACTCGTTTTACTCGTTTTACTCGTTTTACTCGTTTTACTCGTTTTACTCGTTTTACTCGATTTACTCGATTTACTCGTTTTACTCGTTTTACTCGTTTTACTCGTTTTACTCGTTTTACTCGTTTTACTCGTTTCACTCGTTTTACTCGTTTTACTCGTTTTACTCCTTTTACTCGTATTACTCGTTTTACTCGTTTTACTCGTTTTACTCGTTTTACTCGTTTTACTCGTTTTACTCGTTTTACTCGTTTTACTCGTTTTACTCGTTTTACTCGTTTTACTCGTTTTACTCGTTTTACTCGTTTTACTCGTTCTACTCGTTTTACTCGTTTTACTCGTTTTACTCGTTTTACTCGATTTACTCGATTTACTCGTTTACTCGTTTACTCGTTTTACTCGTTTTACTCGTTTTACTCGTTTTACTCGTTTTACTCGTTTTACTCGTTTTACTCGTTTTACTCGTTTTACTCGTTTTACTCGTTTTACTCGTTTTACTCCTTTTACTCGTATTACTCGTTTTACTCGTTTTACTCGTTTTACTCGTTTTACTCGTTTTACTCGTTTTACTCGTTTTACTCGTTTTACTCGTTTTACTCGTTTTACTCGTTTTACTCGTTTTACTCGTTTTACTAGTTTTACTCGATTTACTAGTTTTACTAGTTTTACTCGCTTTACTCGCTTTACTCGTTTTACTCGCTTTACTAGTTTTACTCGATTTACTAGTTTTACTAGTTTTACTAGATTTACTCGTTTTACTCGTTTTACTCGTTTTACTCGTTTTACTCGTTTTACTCGTTTTACTCGTTTTACTCGTTTTACTCGTTTTACTCGTTTTACTCGTTTTACTCGTTTTACTCGTTTTACTCGTTTTACTCGTTTTACTCGTTTTACTCGTTTTACTCGTTTTACTCGTTTTACTCGTTTTACTCGATTTACTCGTTTTACTCGTTTTACTCGATTTACTCGTTTTACTCGATTTACTCGTTTTACTAGTTTTACTAGTTTTACTCGTTTTACTAGTTTTACTCGTTTTACTCGTTTTACTCGATTTACTCGATTTACTCGTTTTACTCGTTTTACTCGTTTTACTCGTTTTACTCGTTTTACTCGTTTTACTCGTTTTACTCGTTTTACTCGTTTTACTCGTTTTACTCGTTTTACTCGTTTTACTCGTTTTACTCGTTTTACTCGTTTTACTCGTTTTACTAGTTTTACTAGTTTTACTCGTTTTACTAGTTTTACTCGTTTTACTCGTTTTACTCGTTTTACTCGTTTTACTCGTTTTACTCGTTTTACTCGATTTACTCGATTTACTCGTTTTACTCGTTTTACTCGTTTTACTCGTTTTACTCGTTTTACTCGTTTTACTCGTTTTACTCGTTTTACTCGTTTTACTCGTTTTACTCGTTTTACTCGTTTTACTCGTTTTACTCGTTTTACTCGTTTTACTCGTTTTACTCGTTTTACTCGTTTTACTCGTTTTACTCGTTTTACTCGTTTTGCTCGTTTTGCTCGTTTTACTCGTTTTGCTCGTTTTGCTCGTTTTGCTCGTTTTACTCGTTTTCCTCGTTTTACTCGTTTTACTCGTTTTACTCGTTTTACTCGTTTTACTCGTTTTACTCGTTTTACTCGTTTTACTCGATTTACTCGATTTACTCGTTTTACTCGTTTTACTCGTTTTACTCGTTTTACTCGTTTTACTCGTTTTACTCGTTTTACTCGTTTTACTCGTTTTACTCGTTTTACTCGTTTTACTCGTTTTACTCGTTTTACTCGTTTTACTCGTTTTACTCGTTTTACTCGTTTTACTCGTTTTACTAGTTTTACTCGATTTACTAGTTTTACTAGTTTTACTCGCTTTACTCGCTTTACTCGTTTTACTCGCTTTACTAGTTTTACTCGATTTACTAGTTTTACTAGTTTTACTAGATTTACTCGTTTTACTCGTTTTACTCGTTTTACTCGTTTTACTCGTTTTACTCGTTTTACTCGTTTTACTCGTTTTACTCGTTTTACTCGTTTTACTCGTTTTACTCGTTTTACTCGTTTTACTCGTTTTACTCGTTTTACTCGTTTTACTCGTTATACTCGATTTACTCGTTTTACTCGATTTACTCGTTTTACTCGATTTACTCGTTTTACTCGTTTTACTAGTTTTACTCGTTTTACTCGTTTTACTCGATTTACTCGATTTACTCGTTTTACTCGTTTTACTCGTTTTACTCGTTTTACTCGTTTTACTCGTTTTACTCGTTTTACTCGTTTTACTCGTTTTACTCGTTTTACTCGTTTTACTCGTTTTACTCGTTTTACTCGTTTTACTCGTTTTACTCGTTTTACTCGTTTTACTCGTTTTACTCGTTTTACTCGTTTTACTCGTTTTACTCGTTTTACTCGTTTTACTCGTTTTACTCGTTTTACTCGTTTTACTCGTTTTACTCGTTTTACTCGTTTTACTCGTTTTACTCGTTTTACTCGATTTACTCGTTTTACTCGTTTTACTCGTTTTACTCGTTTTACTCGTTTTACTCGTTTTACTCGTTTCACTCGTTTCACTCGTTTTACTCGTTTTACTCCTTTTACTCGTATTACTCGTTTTACTCGTTTTACTCGTTTTACTCGTTTTACTCGTTTTACTCGTTTTACTCGTTTTACTCGTTTTACTCGTTTTACTCGTTTTACTCGTTTTACTCGTTTTACTCGTTTTACTCGTTTTACTCGTTTTACTCGTTTTACTCGTTTTACTCGTTTTACTCGTTTTACTCGTTTTACTCGTTTTACTCGTTTTACTCGTTCTACTCGTTTTACTCGTTTTACTCGTTTTACTCGTTTTACTCGTTTTACTCGATTTACTCGATTTACTCGTTTACTCGTTTACTCGTTTTACTCGTTTTACTCGTTTTACTCGTTTTACTCGTTTTACTCGTTTTACTCGTTTTACTCGTTTTACTCGTTTTACTCGTTTTACTCGTTTTACTCGTTTTACTCGTTTTACTCGTTTTACTCCTTTTACTCGTATTACTCGTTTTACTCGTTTTACTCGTTTTACTCGTTTTACTCGTTTTACTCGTTTTACTCGTTTTACTCGTTTTACTCGTTTTACTCGTTTTACTCGTTTTACTCGTTTTACTCGTTTTACTCGTTTTACTCGTTTTACTCGTTTTACTCGTTTTACTCGTTTTACTAGTTTTACTCGATTTACTAGTTTTACTAGTTTTACTCGCTTTACTCGCTTTACTCGTTTTACTCGCTTTACTAGTTTTACTCGATTTACTAGTTTTACTAGTTTTACTAGATTTACTCGTTTTACTCGTTTTACTCGTTTTACTCGTTTTACTCGTTTTACTCGTTTTACTCGTTTTACTCGTTTTACTCGTTTTACTCGTTTTACTCGTTTTACTCGTTTTACTCGTTTTACTCGTTTTACTCGTTTTACTCGTTTTACTCGTTTTACTCGATTTACTCGTTTTACTCGTTTTACTCGATTTACTCGTTTTACTCGATTTACTCGTTTTACTAGTTTTACTAGTTTTACTCGTTTTACTAGTTTTACTCGTTTTACTCGTTTTACTCGATTTACTCGATTTACTCGTTTTACTCGTTTTACTCGTTTTACTCGTTTTACTCGTTTTACTCGTTTTACTCGTTTTACTCGTTTTACTCGTTTTACTCGTTTTACTCGTTTTACTCGTATTACTCGTATTACTCGTTTTACTCGTTTTACTCGTTTTACTCGTTTTACTCGTTTTACTCGTTTTACTCGTTTTACTCGTTTTATTCGTTTTACTCGTTTTATTCGTTTTATTCGTTTTACTCGTATTACTCGTTTTACTCGTTTTACTCGTTTTACTCGTTTTACTCGTATTACTCGTTTTACTCGTTTTACTCGTTTTACTCGTTTTACTCGTTTTACTCGTTTTACTCGTTTTACTCGTTTTACTCGTTTTACTCGTTTTACTCGTTTTACTAGTTTTACTAGTTTTACTCGTTTTACTAGTTTTACTCGTTTTACTCGTTTTACTCGTTTTACTCGTTTTACTCGTTTTACTCGTTTTACTCGATTTACTCGTTTTACTCGTTTTACTCGTTTTACTCGTTTTACTCGTTTTACTCGTTTTACTCGTTTTACTCGTTTTACTCGTTTTACTCGTTTTACTCGTTTTACTCGTTTTACTCGTTTTACTCGTTTTACTCGTTTTACTCGTTTTACTCGTTTTACTCGTTTTACTCGTTTTACTCGTTTTACTCGTTTTGCTCGTTTTGCTCGTTTTGCTCGTTTTACTCGTTTTGCTCGTTTTGCTCGTTTTGCTCGTTTTCCTCGTTTTACTCGTTTTACTCGTTTTACTCGTTTTACTCGTTTTACTCGTTTTACTCGTTTTACTCGTTTTACTCGTTTTACTCGATTTACTCGATTTACTCGTTTTACTCGTTTTACTCGTTTTACTCGTTTTACTCGTTTTACTCGTTTTACTCGTTTTACTCGTTTTACTCGTTTTACTCGTTTTACTCGTTTTACGCGTTTTACTCGTTTTACTCGTTTTACTCGTTTTACTCGTTTTACTCGTTTTACTCGTTTTACTCGTTTTACTCGTTTTACTCGTTTTACTCGTTTTACTCGTATTACTCGTTTTACTCGTTTTACTCGTTTTACTCGTTTTACTCGTTTTACTCGTTTTACTCGTTTTACTCGTTTTACTCGTTTTACTCGTTTTACTCGTTTTACTCGTTTTACTCGTTTTACTCGTTTTACTCGTTTTACTAGTTTTACTCGATTTACTCGATTTACTAGTTTTACTAGTTTTACTCGCTTTACTCGCTTTACTCGTTTTACTCGCATTACTAGTTTTACTCGATTTACTAGTTTTACTAGTTTTACTAGATTTACTCGTTTTACTCGTTTTACTCGTTTTACTCGTTTTACTCGTTTTACTCGTTTTACTCGTTTTACTCGTTTTACTCGTTTTACTCGTTTTACTCGTTTTACTCGTTTTACTCGTTTTACTCGTTTTACTCGTTTTACTCGTTTTACTCGTTTTACTCGTTTTACTCGTTTTACTCGATTTACTCGTTTTACTCGATTTACTCGTTTTACTAGTTTTACTAGTTTTACTCGTTTTACTAGTTTTACTCGTTTTACTCGTTTTACTCGATTTACTCGATTTACTCGTTTTACTCGTTTTACTCGTTTTACTCGTTTTACTCGATTTACTCGTTTTACTCGATTTACTCGTTTTACTAGTTTTACTAGTTTTACTCGTTTTACTAGTTTTACTCGTTTTACTCGTTTTACTCGATTTACTCGATTTACTCGTTTTACTCGTTTTACTCGTTTTACTCGTTTTACTCGTTTTACTCGTTTTACTCGTTTTACTCGTTTTACTCGTTTTACTCGTTTTACTCGTTTTATTCGTTTTACTCGTTTTACTCGTTTTACTCGTTTTACTCGTTTTACTCGTTTTACTCGTTTTATTCGTTTTACTCGTTTTATTCGTTTTATTCGTTTTACTCGTATTACTCGTATTACTCGTTTTACTCGTTTTACTCGTTTTACTAGATTTACTCGTTTTACTCGTTTTACTCGTTTTACTCGTTTTACTCGTTTTACTCGTTTTACTCGTTTTACTCGTTTACTCGTTTTACTCGTTTTACTCGTTTTACTCGTTTTACTCGTTTTACTCGTTTACTCGATTTACTCGTTTTACTCGATTTACTCGTTTTACTAGTTTTACTAGTTTTACTCGTTTTACTAGTTTTACTCGTTTTACTCGTTTTACTCGATTTACTCGATTTACTCGTTTTACTCGTTTTACTCGTTTTACTCGATTTACTCGATTTACTCGTTTTACTCGTTTTACTCGTTTTACTCGTTTTACTCGTTTTACTCGTTTTACTCGTTTTACTCGATTTACTCGTTTTACTCGATTTACTCGTTTTACTAGTTTTACTAGTTTTACTCGTTTTACTAGTTTTACTCGTTTTACTCGTTTTACTCGTTTTACTCGTTTTACTCGTTTTACTCGATTTTCTCGTTTTACTCGTTTTACTCGTTTTACTC
>NW_027485876.1:0-29548 GCF_050908995.1 Andrena cerasifolii
CTAGAGAAAAAATAGGTGTATAAATAGAGAAAAATAGCTAATTAAAAAAAATAGTTAAATAAATAGAGGGAAAAAGATGTAAATAAATAGAGAAAACAAAGGAGGTAAATAAATAGAGAAAAAATAGGTAAATAATTAGAGAAAAAAATAGGCAAATAAATAGAGAAAAATAGGTAATGAAGTAGAGAAAACAAAGTAGGTAAATAAATACAGAAAAAAGAGGTAAATATCTAGAGAAAAATAGGTAAATAAATAGAGAAAAACAGGTAAATAAATAGAGAAAATATAGGTGTATAAATGAGAGAGAAAAATAGGTAAATATATGGAGAAAAATAGGTAAATAAATAGAGAAAAAAAGTAGGTAAATAAATACAGAAAAATAGGTAAATTAGGTAGAGAAAAAATAGGTGTATAAATAGAGAAAAATAGGTAAATAAACCAAAGGAAAAAAGGTAAATAAAAAAATAGGTATATAAATTAGAGGAAAAAATAGGTAAATAAACAGAGAAAAATAGTTAATGAAGTAGAGAAAACAAAGTAGGTAAATAAATACAGAAAAAAGAGGTAAATAAACTAGAGAAAAAATAGGTGTATAAATAGAGAAAAATAGCTAATTAAAAAAAATAGTTAAATAAATAGAGGGAAAAAGAGGTAAATAAATAGAGAAAACAAAGGAGGTAAATAAATAGAGAAAAAATAGGTAAATAAATTAGAGAAAAAAATAGATAAATAAATTAGAGGAAAAAATAGGTAAATAAACAGAGAAATAATTTGTAAATAAATTAGAGAAAAAAATAGATAAAGAAATTGGGAAAAATAGGTAATGAAGTAGAGAATACAAAGGAGGTAAATAAATACAGAAAATAGGTAAATAAATAGAGAAAAATAGGTAAATAATTTAGAGAAAAAAATAGGCAAATAAATAGAGAAAAATAGGTAATGAAGTAGAGAAAACAATGTAGGTAAATAAATACAGAAAAAAGAGGTAAATAACTAGAGAAAAAATAGGTAAATAAATAGAGAAAAACAGGTAAATAAATAGAGAAAATATAGGTGTATAAATGAGAGAGAAAAATAGGTAAATATATGGAGAAAAATAGGTAAATAAATAGAGAAAAGGTAGGTAAATATAATAGAGAAAAAGTAGGTAAATAAACAGAGAAAAAATAGGTAAATTATCTAGAGAAAAATAGGTAAATAAATAGATAAAACAAAAGAGGTAAATAAATAGAGAAAAAAGTAGGTAAATAAATACAGAAAAATAGGTAAATTAGGTAGAGAAAAAATAGGTGTATAAATAGAGAAAAATAGGTAAATAAACCAAAGGAAAAAAGGTAAATAAAAAAATAGGTATATAAATTAGAGGAAAAAATAGGTAAATAAACAGAGAAAAATAGTTAATGAAGTAGAGAAAACAAAGTAGGTAAATAAATACAGAAAAAAGAGGTAAATAAATTAGAGAAAAAATAGGTGTATAAATAGAGAAAAATAGCTAATTAAAAAAAATAGTTAAATAAATAGAGGGAAAAAGAGGTAAATAAATAGAGAAAACAAAGGAGGTAAATAAATAGAGAAAAAATAGGTAAATAAATTAGAGAAAAAAATAGATAAATAAATTAGAGGAAAAAATAGGTAAATAAACAGAGAAATAATTTGTAAATAAATTAGAGAAAAAATAGATAAAGAAATTGGGAAAAATAGGTAATGAAGTAGAGAATACAAAGGAGGTAAATAAATACAGAAAATAGGTAAATAAATAGAGAAAAATAGGTAAATAATTTAGAGAAAAAAATAGGCAAATAAATAGAGAAAAATAGGTAATGAAGTAGAGAAAACAAAGTAGGTAAATAAATACAGAAAAAAGAGGTAAATAACTAGAGAAAAAATAGGTAAATAAATAGAGAAAAACAGGTAAATAAATAGAGAAATATAGGTGTATAAATGAGAGAGAAAAATAGGTAAATATATGGAGAAAAATAGGTAAATAAATAGAGAAAAGGTAGGTAAATATAATAGAGAAAAAGTAGGTAAATAAACAGAGAAAAAATAGGTAAATTATCTAGAGAAAAATAGGTAAATAAATAGATAAAACAAAAGAGGTAAATAAATAGAGAAAAAAGTAGGTAAATAAATACAGAAAAATAGGTAAATTAGGTAGAGAAAAAATAGGTGTATAAATAGAGAAAAATAGGTAAATAAACCAAAGGAAAAAAGGTAAATAAAAAAATAGGTATATAAATTAGAGGAAAAAATAGGTAAATAAACAGAGAAAATAGTTAATGAAGTAGAGAAAACAAAGTAGGTAAATAAATACAGAAAAAAGAGGTAAAGAAACTAGAGAAAAAATAGGTGTATAAATAGAGAAAAATAGCTTTTTAAAAAAATAGTTAAATAAATAGAGGGAAAAAGAGGTAAATAAATAGAGAAAACAAAGGAGGTAAATAAATAGAGAAAAAAATAGGTAAATAAATTAGAGAAAAAAATAGATAAATAAATTAGAGGAAAAAATAGGTAAATAAACAGAGAAAATAATTTGTAAATAAATTAGAGAAAAAAATAGATAAAGAAATTGGGAAAAATAGGTGATGAAGTAGAGAATACAAAGGAGGTAAATAAATACAGAAAATAGGTAAATAAATAGAGAAAAATAGGTAAATAATTTAGAGAAAAAAATAGGCAAATAAATAGAGAAAAATAGGTAATGAAGTAGAAGAAAACAAAGTAGGTAAATAAATACAGAAAAAAGAGGTAAATAACTAGAGAAAAAATAGGTAAATAAATAGAGAAAAACAGGTAAATAAATAGAGAAAATATAGGTGTGTAAATGAGAGAGAAAAATAGGTAAATATATGGAGAAAAATAGGTAAATAAATAGAGAAAAGGTAGGTAAATATAATAGAGAAAAAGTAGGTAAATAAGCAGAGAAAAAATAGGTAAATTATCTAGAGAAAAATAGGTAAATAAATAGATAAAACAAAAGAGGTAAATAAATAGAGAAAAAAGTAGGTAAATAAATACAGAAAAATAGGTAAATTAGGTAGAGAAAAAATAGGTGTATAAATAGAGAAAAATAGGTAAATAAACCAAAGGAAAAAAGGTAAATAAAAAAATAGGTATATAAATTAGAGGAAAAAATAGGTAAATAAACAGAGAAAAATAGTTAATGAAGTAGAGAAAACAAAGTAGGTAAATAAATACAGAAAAAAGAGGTAAATAAACTAGAGAAAAAATAGGTGTATAAATAGAGAAAAATAGCTAATTAAAAAAAATAGGTAAATAAATAGAGGGAAAAAACGTAAATAAATAGAGAAAACAAAGGAGGTAAATAAATCGAGAAAAATAGGTAAATAAACAGAGAAATAATTTGTAAATAAATTAGAGAAAAAAATAGATAAAGGAATTGGGAAAAATAGGTAATGAAGTAGAGAATACAAAGGAGGTAAATAAATACAGAAAATAGGTAAATAAATAGAGAAAAATAGGTAAATAATTTTAGAGAAAAAAATAGGCAAATAAATAGAGAAAAATAGGTAATGAAGTAGAGAAAACAAAGTATGTAAATAAATACAGAAAAAAGAGGTAAATAACTAGAGAAAAATAGGTAAATAAATAGAGAAAATATAGGTGTATAAATGAGAGAGAAAAATAGGTAAATATATGGAGAAAAATAGGTAAATAAATAGAGAAAAGGTAGGTAAATATAATAGAGAAAAAGTAGGTAAATAAACAGAGAAAAAATAGGTAAATTATCTAGAGAAAAATAGGTAAATTATCTAGAGAAAAATAGGTAAATAAATAGATAAAACAAAAGAGGTAAATAAATAGAGAAAAAAGTAGGTAAATAAATACAGAAAAATAGGTAAATTAGGTAGAGAAAAAATAGGTGTATAAATAGAGAAAAATAGGTAAATAAACCAAAGGAAAAAAGGTAAATAAAAAAAATAGGTATATAAATTAGAGGAAAAAATAGGTAAATAAACAGAGAAAAATAGTTAATGAAGTAGAGAAAACAAAGTAGGTAAATAAATACAGAAAAAAGAGGTAAATAAACTAGAGAAAAAATAGGTGTATAAATAGAGAAAAATAGCTAATTAAAAAAAATAGGTAAATAAATAGAGGGAAAAAACGTAAATAAATAGAGAAAACAAAGGAGGTAAATCAATAGAGAAAAATAGGTAAATAAACAGAGAAATTATTTGTAAATAAATTAGAGAAAAAAATAGATAAAGAAATTAGGAAAAATAGGTAATGAAGTAGAGAATACAAAGGAGGTAAATAAATAGAGAAAAATAGGTAAATAATTTAGAGAAAAAAATAGGCAAATAAATAGAGAAAAATAGGTAATGAAGTAGAGAAAACAAAGTAGGTAAATAAATACAGAAAAAAAGAGGTAAATATCTAGAGAAAAATAGGTAAATAAATAGAGAAAAACAGGTAAATAAATAGAGAAAATATAGGTGTATAAATGAGAGAGAAAAATAGGTAAATATATGGAGAAAAATAGGTAAATAAATAGAGAAAAGGTAGGTAAATATAATAGAGAAAAAGTAGGTAAATAAACAGAGAAAAAATAGGTAAATTATCTAGAGAAAAAATAGGTAAATAAATAGATAAAACAAAAGAGGTAAATAAATAGAGAAAAAAGTAGGTAATAAATACAGAAAAATAGGTAAATTAGGTAGAGAAAAAATAGGTGTATAAATAGAGAAAAATAGGTAAATAAACCAAAGGAAAAAAGGTAAATAAAAAAATAGGTATATAAATTAGAGGAAAAAATAGGTAAATAAACAGAGAAAAATAGTTAATGAAGTAGAGAAAACAAAGTAGGTAAATAAATACAGAAAAAAGAGGTAAATAAACTAGAGAAAAAATAGGTGTATAAATAGAGAAAAATAGCTAATTAAAAAAAATAGTTAAATAAATAGAGGGAAAAAGATGTAAATAAATAGAGAAAACAAAGGAGGTAAATAAATAGAGAAAAAATAGGTAAATAAATTAGAGAAAAAAATAGGCAAATAAATAGAGAAAAATAGGTAATGAAGTAGAGAAAACAAAGTGGGTAAATAAATACAGAAAAAGAGGTAAATATCTAGAGAAAAATAGGTAAATAAATAGAGAAAAACAAGGTAAATAAATAGAGAAAATATAGGTGTATAAATGAGAGAGAAAAATAGGTAAATATATGGAGAAAAATAGGTAAATAAATAGAGAAAAAAGTAGGTAAATAAATACAGAAAAATAGGTAAATTAGGTAGAGAAAAAAATAGGTGTATAAATAGAGAAAAATAGGTAAATAAACCAAAGGAAAAAGGTAAATAAAAAAATAGGTATATAAATTAGAGGAAAAAAATAGGTAAATAAACAGAGAAAAATAGTTAATGAAGTAGAGAAAACAAAGTAGGTAAATAAATACAGAAAAAAGAGGTAAATAAACTAGAGAAAAAATAGGTGTATAAATAGAGAAAAATAGCTAATTAAAAAAAATAGTTAAATAAATAGAGGGAAAAAGAGGTAAATAAATAGAGAAAACAAAGGAGGTAAATAAATAGAGAAAAAATAGGTAAATAAATTAGAGAAAAAAATAGATAAATAAATTAGAGAAAAAATAGGTAAATAAACAGAGAAATAATTTGTAAATAAATTAGAGAAAAAAATAGATAAAGAAATTGGGAAAAATAGGTAATGAAGTAGAGAATACAAAGGAGGTAAATAAATACAGAAAATAGGTAAATAAATAGAGAAAAATAGGTAAATAATTTAGAGAAAAAAATAGGCAAATAATAGAGAAAAATAGGTAATGAAGTAGAGAAACAATGTAGGTAAATAAATACAGAAAAAAGAGGTAAATAACTAGAGAAAAAAATAGGTAAATAAATAGAGAAAACAGGTAAATAAATAGAGAAAATATAGGTGTATAAATGAGAGAGAAAAATAGGTAAATATATGGAGAAAAATAGGTAAATAAATAGAGAAAAGGTAGGTAAATATAATAGAGAAAAAGTAGGTAAATAAACAGAGAAAAAATAGGTAAATTATCTAGAGAAAATAGGTAATAAATAGATAAAACAAAAGAGGTAAATAAATAGAGAAAAAAGTAGGTAAATAAATACAGAAAAATAGGTAAATTAGGTAGAGAAAAAATAGGTGTATAAATAGAGAAAAATAGGTAAATAAACCAAAGGAAAAAAGGTAAATAAAAAATAGGTATATAAATTAGAGGAAAAAATAGGTAAATAAACAGAGAAAAATAGTTAATGAAGTAGAGAAAACAAAGTAGGTAAATAAATACAGAAAAAAGAGGTAAATAAATTAGAGAAAAAATAGGTGTATAAATAGAGAAAAATAGCTAATTAAAAAAAATAGTTAAATAAATAGAGGGAAAAAGAGTAAATAAATAGAGAAAACAAAGGAGGTAAATAAATAGAGAAAAAATAGGTAAATAAATTAGAGAAAAAATAGATAAATAAATTAGAGGAAAAAATAGGTAAATAAACAGAGAAATAATTTGTAAATAAATTAGAGAAAAAAATAGATAAAGAAATTGGGAAAAATAGGTAATGAAGTAGAGAATACAAAGGAGGTAAATAAATACAGAAAATAGGTAAATAAATAGAGAAAAATAGGTAAATAATTTAGAGAAAAAAATAGGCAAATAAATAGAGAAAAATAGGTAATGAAGTAGAGAAAACAAAGTAGGTAAATAAATACAGAAAAAAGAGGTAAATAACTAGAGAAAAAATAGGTAAATAAAATAGAGAAAAACAGGTAAATAAATAGAGAAAATATAGGTGTATAAATGAGAGAGAAAAATAGGTAAATATATGGAAGAAAAATAGGTAAATAAATAGAGAAAAGGTAGGTAAATATAATAGAGAAAAAGTAGGTAAATAAACAGAGAAAAAATAGGTAAATTATCTAGAGAAAAATAGGTAAATAAATAGATAAAACAAAAGAGGTAAATAAATAGAGAAAAAAGTAGGTAAATAAATACAGAAAAATAGGTAAATTAGGTAGAGAAAAAATAGGTGTATAAATAGAGAAAAATAGGTAAATAAACCAAAGGAAAAAAGGTAAATAAAAAAATAGGTATATAAATTAGAGGAAAAAATAGGTAAATAAACAGAGAAAAATAGTTAATGAAGTAGAGAAAACAAAGTAGGTAAATAAATACAGAAAAAAGAGGTAAATAAACTAGAGAAAAAATAGGTGTATAAATAGAGAAAAATAGCTAATTAAAAAAAATAGTTAAATAAATAGAGGGAAAAAGAGGTAAATAAATAGAGAAAACAAAGGAGGTAAATAAATAGAGAAAAAATAGGTAAATAAATTAGAGAAAAAAATAGATAAACAAATTGTGAAAAATAGGTAATGAAGTAGAGAATACAAAGGAGGTAAATAAATAAAGAAAATAGGTAAATAAATAGAGAAAAATAGTTAATGAAGTAGAGAAAACAAAGTAGGTAAATAAAATAGAGAAAAAATAGGTAAATAAATTAGAGAAAAAATAGATATACAAATTGTGAAAAATAGGTAATGAAGTAGAGAATACAAAGGAGGTAAATAAATAAAGAAAATAGGTAAATAAATAGAGAAAAATAGTTAATGAAGTAGAGAAAACAAAGTAGGTAAATAAATACAGAAAAAGAGGTAAATAAACTAGAGAAAAAATAGGTGCATAAATAGAGAAATATAGCTAAATAAAAAAATAGGTAAATAAATTAGAGGAAAAATAGGTAACTAAACAGAGCAAAAATAGGTAAATAAATGAGACAAAAAATAGGTAAATAAACAGAGAAAAAATAGGTAAATAAATTAGAGAAAAAAATAGATAAATAAATTGGAGGAAAAAATAGGTAAATAAACAGAGAAAAAATTTGTAAATAAATTACAGAAAAAAATAGATAAAGAAATTGTGAAAAATAGGTAATGAAGTAGAGAATACAAAGGAGGTAAATAAATACAGAAAATAGGTAAATAAATACAGAAAAATAGGTAAATAATTTAGAGAAAAAAATAGGCAAATAAATAGAGAAAAATAGGTAATGAAGTAGAGAAAACAAAGTAGGTAAATAAATACAGAAAAAGAGGTAAATAACTAGAGAAAAAATAGGTAAATAAATACAGAAAACAAAAGAGGTAAATAAATAGAGAAAAATAGGTAAATAAACAGAGAAAAATAGGAAAATAAATGAGAGAAAATATAGGTAAATAACTAGAGAAACAATAGGTAAATAAATAGAGAAAAATAGGTAAATAAATAGAGAAAATATAGGTGTATAAATTAGAGAAAAATAGGTAAATTATCTAGAGAAAAATAGGTAAATAAATAGAGAAAACTAAAGAGGTAAATAAATAGAGAAAAAATAGGTAAATAAATTAGAGAAAAAATAGGTAAATAAATAGGGAAAAATAAGTGTATAAATACAGAAAAATAGCTAAATAAATCAAGGAAAAAAAGGTAAATAAAAAAATAGGTAAATAAATTAGAGAAAAAAATAGGTAACTGAACAGAGCAAAAATAGGTAAATATATGAGAGAGGAAAAATAGGTATATATATAGAGAAAAACAGGTAAATAATAGAGAAAAACAGGTAAATAAATAGAGAAAATATAGGTGTATAAATTAGAGAAAGAAAGAGGTAAATAAATAGAAAAAGAAAATGAATAGAGAAAAAATTGGAAAATAAATAGAGAAAAATAGGTAAATAAATATAGAAAAATAGGTAAATTTATCTAGAGAACAAATAGGTAAATAAATAGAGAAAACAAAAGAGGTAAATAAATAGAGGGAAAAAAGGTAAATAAATAGAGAAAACAAAGGAGGTAAATAAATAGAGAAAAAATAGGTAAATAAATTAGAGAAAAAAATAGATAAACAAATTAGAGGAAAAAATAGGTAAATAAACAGAGAAAAAATTTGTAAATAAATTAGAGAAAAAAATAGATAAACAAATTGTGAAAAATAGGTAATGAAGTAGAGAATACAAAGGAGGTAAATAAATAAAGAAAATAGGTAAATAAATAGAGAAAAATAGTTAATGAAGTAGAGAAAACAAAGTAGGTAAATAAATACAGAAAAAGAGGTAAATAAACTAGAGAAAAAATAGGTGTATAAATAGAGAAAAATAGCTAAATAAAAAAATAGGTAAATAAATTAGAGGAAAAAATAGGTAACTAAACAGAGCAAAAATAGGTAAATAAATGAGACAAAAAAATAGGTAAATAAACAAGAGAAAAAATAGGTAAATAAATTAGAGAAAAAAATAGATAAATAAATTGGAGGAAAAAATAGGTAAATAAACAGAGAAAAAATTTGTAAATAAATTACAGAAAAAATAGATAAAGAAATTGTGAAAAATAGGTAATGAAGTAGAGAATACAAAGGAGGTAAATAAATACAGAAAATAGGTAAATAAATACAGAAAAATAGGTAAATAATTTAGAGAAAAAAATAGGCAAATAAATAGAGAAAAATAGGTAATGAAGTAGAGAAAACTAAGTAGGTAAATAAATACAGAAAAAGAGGTAAATAACTAGAGAAAAAATAGGTAAATAAATACAGACAACAAAAGAGGTAAATAAATAGAGAAAAATAGGTAAATAAACAGAGAAAAAATAGGAAAATAAATGAGAGAAAATATAGGTAAATAACTAGAGAAACAATAGGTAAATAAATAGAGAAAAATAGGTAAATAAATAGAGAAAATATAGGTGTATAAATTAGAGAAAGAAAGAGGTAAATAAATAGAAAAAAGTAAATGAATAGAGAAAAAATTGGAAAATAAATAGAGAAAAAATAGGTAAATAAATAGAGAAAAAATAGGTAAATAAATAGAGAAAAACAGGTAAATAAATAGAGAAAATTTAGGTGTATAAATGAGAGAGAAAAATAGGTAAATATATGGAGAAAAATAGGTAAATAAATAGAGAAAAGGTAGGTAAATATAATAGAGAAAAAGTTGGTAAATAAAAGAGAAAAAATAGGTAAAATTATCTAGAGAAAAATAGGTAAATAAATAGATAAAACAAAAGAGGTAAATAAATAGAGAAAAAAGTAGGTAAATAAATACAGAAAAATAGGTAAATTAGGTAGAGAAAAAATAGGTGTATAAATAGAGAAAAATAGGTAAATAAACCAAAGGAAAAAAGGTAAAATAAAAAATAGGTATATAAATTAGAGGAAAAAATAGGTAAATAAACAGAGAAAAATAGTTAATGAAGTAGAGAAAACAAAGTAGGTAAATAAATACAGAAAAAAAAGGTAAATAAATTAGAGAAAAAATAGGTGTATAAATAGAGAAAAATAGCTAATTAAAAAAAATAGTTAAATAAATAGAGGAAAAAGAGGTAAATAAATAGAGAAAACAAAGGAGGTAAATAAATAGAGAAAAAATAGGTAAATAAATTAGAGAAAAAAATAGATAAATAAATTAGAGGAAAAAGTAGGTAAATAAACAGAGAAATAATTTGTAAATAAATTAGAGAAAAAAATAGATAAAGAAATTGGGAAAAATAGGTAATGAAGTAGAGAATACAAAGGAGGTAAATAAATACAGAAAATAGGTAAATAAATAGAGAAAAATAGGTAAATAATTTAGAGAAAAAAATAGGCAAATAAATAGAGAAAAATAGGTTATGAAGTAGAGAAAACAAAGTAGGTAAATAAATACAGAAAAAAGAGGTAAATAACTAGAGAAAAAAATAGGTAAATAAATAGAGAAAAACAGGTAAATAAATAGAGAAAATATAGGTGTATAAATGAGAGAGAAAAATAGGTAAATATATGGAGAAAAATAGGTAAATAAATAGAGAAAATGTAGGTAAATATAATAGAGAAAAAGTAGGTAAATAAGCAGAGAAAAATAGGTAAATTATCTAGAGAAAAATAGGTAAATAAATAGATAAAACAAAAGAGGTAAATAAATAGAGAAAAAAGTAGGTAAATAAATACAGAAAAATAGGTAAATTAGGTAGAGAAAAAATAGGTGTATAAATAGAGAAAAATAGGTAAATAAACCAAAGGAAAAAAGGTAAATAAAAAATAGGTATATAAATTAGAGGAAAAAATAGGTAAATAAACAGAGAAAAATAGTTAATGAAGTAGAGAAAACAAAGTAGGTAAATAAATACAGAAAAAAGAGGTAAATAAACTAGAGAAAAAATAGGTGTATAAATAGAGAAAAATAGCTAATTAAAAAAAATAGGTAAATAAATAGAGGGAAAAAACGTAAATAAATAGAGAAAACAAAGGAGGTAAATAAATAGAGAAAAATAGGTAAATAAACAGAGAAATAATTTGTAAATAAATTAGAGAAAAAAAAAGATAAAGGAATTGGGAAAAATAGGTAATGAAGTAGAGAATACAAAGGAGGTAAATAAATACAGAAAATAGGTAAATAAATAGAGAAAAATAGGTAAATAATTTAGAGAAAAAATAGGCAAATAAATAGAGAAAAATAGGTTATGAAGTAGAGAAAACAAAGTAGGTAAATAAATACAGAAAAAGAGGTAAATAACTAGAGAAAAAATAGGTAAATAAATAGAGAAAAACAGGTAAATAAATAGAGAAAATATAGGTGTATAAATGAGAGAGAAAAATAGGTAAATATATGGAGAAAAATAGGTAAATAAATAGAGAAAAGGTAGGTAAATATAATAGAGAAAAAGTAGGTAAATAAGCAGAGAAAAATAGGTAAATTATCTAGAGAAAAATAGGTAAATAAATAGATAAAACAAAAGAGGTAAATAAATAGAGAAAAAAGTAGGTAAATAAATACAGAAAAATAGGTAAATTAGGTAGAGAAAAATAGGTGTATAAATAGAGAAAAAATAGGTAAATAAACCAAAGGAAAAAAGGTAAATAAAAAATAGGTATATAAATTAGAGGAAAAAATAGGTAAATAAACAGAGAAAAATAGTTAATGAAGTAGAGAAAACAAAGTAGGTAAATAAATACAGAAAAAAGAGGTAAATAAACTAGAGAAAAAATAAGTGTATAAATAGAGAAAAATAGCTAATTAAAAAAAATAGGTAAATAAATAGAGGGAAAAAACGTAAATAAATAGAGAAAACAAAGGAGGTAAATAAATAGAGAAAAATAGGTAAATAAACAGAGAAATAATTTGTAAATAAATTAGAGAAAAAAATAGATAAAGGAATTGGGAAAAATAGGTAATGAAGTAGAGAATACAAAGGAGGTAAATAAATACAGAAAATAGGTAAATAAATAGAGAAAAATAGGTAAATAATTTAGAGAAAAAAATAGGCAAATAAATAGAGAAAAATAGGTAATGAAGTAGAGAAAACAAAGTAGGTAAATAAATACAGAAAAAAGAGGTAAATAACTAGAGAAAAAATAGGTAAATAAATAGAGAAAAACAGGTAAATAAATAGAGAAAATATAGGTGTATAAATGAGAGAGAAAATAGGTAAATATATGGAGAAATATAGGTAAATAAATAGAGAAAAGGTAGGTAAATATAATAGAGAAAAAGTAGGTAAATAAGCAGAGAAAAAATAGGTAAATTATCTAGAGAAAAATAGGTAAATAAATAGATAAAACAAAAGAGGTAAATAAATAGAGAAAAAAGTAGGTAAATAAATACAGAAAAATAGGTAAATTAGGTAGAGAAAAAATAGGTGTATAAATAGAGAAAAATGGGTAAATAAACCAAAGGAAAAAAGGTAAATAAAAAAATAGGTATATAAATTACAGGAAAAAATAGGTAAATAAACAGAGAAAAATTGTTAATGAAGTAGAGAAAACAAAGTAGGTAAATAAATACAGAAAAAAGAGGTAAATAAACTAGAGAAAAAATAGGTGTATAAATAGAGAAAAATAGCTAATTAAAAAAATAGTAAATAAATAGAGGGAAAAAACGTAATAAATAGAGAAAACAAAGGAGGTAAATCAATAGAGAAAAAATAGGTAAATAAACAGAGAAATAATTTGTAAATAATTAGAGAAAAAAATAGATAAAGAAATTAGGAAAAATAGGTAATGAAGTAGAGAATACAAAGGAGGTAAATAAATAGAGAAAAATAGGTAAATAATTTAGAGAAAAAAATAGGCAAATAAATAGAGAAAAATAGGTAATGAAGTAGAGAAAACAAAGTAGGTAAATAAATACAGAAAAAGAGGTAAATATCTAGAGAAAAATAGGTAAATAAATAGAGAAAAACAGGTAAATAAATAGAGAAAATATAGGTGTATAAATGAGAGAGAAAAATAGGTAAATATATGGAGAAAAATAGGTAAATAAATAGAGAAAAGGTAGGTAAATATAATAGAGAAAAAGTAGGTAAATAAACAGAAAAAAATAGGTAATTATCTAGAGAAAAATAGGTAAATAAATAGATAAAACAAAAGAGGTAAATAAATAGAGAAAAAAGTAGGTAAATAAATACAGAAAAATAGGTAAATTAGGTAGAGAAAAAATAGGTGTATAAATAGAGAAAATAGGTAAATAAACCAAAGGAAAAAAGGTAAATAAAAAAATAGGTATATAAATTAGAGGAAAAAATAGGTAAATAAACAGAGAAGAATAGTTAATGAAGTAGAGAAAACAAAGTAGGTAAATAAATACAGAAAAAGAGGTAAATAAACTAGAGAAAAAATAGGTGTATAAATAGAGAAAAATAGCTAATTAAAAAAAATAGTTAAATAAATAGAGGGAAAAAGAGGTAAATAAATAGAGAAAAAAAAGGAGGTAAATAAATAGAGAAAAATAGGTAAATAAATTAGAGAAAAAAATAGATAAATAAATTAGAGGAAAAAATAGGTAAATAAACAGAGAAATAATTTGTAAATAAATTAGAGAAAAAAATAGATAAAGAAATTGGGAAAAATAGGTAATGAAGTAGAGAATACAAAGGAGGTAAATAAATACAGAAAATAGGTAATAAATAGAGAAAAATAGGTAAATAATTTAGAGAAAAAAATAGGCAAATAAATAGAGAAAAATAGGTAATGAAGTAGAGAAAACAAAGTAGGTAAATAAATACAGAAAAAGAGGTAAATAACTAGAGAAAAAATAGGTAAATAAATAGAGAAAAACAGTAAATAAATAGAGAAAATATAGGTGTATAAATGAGAGAGAAAAATAGGTAAATATATGGAGAAAAATAGGTAAATAAATAGAGAAAAGGTAGGTAAATATAATAGAGAAAAAGTAGGTAAATAAGCAGAGAAAAAATAGGTAAATTATCTAGAGAAAAATAGGTAAATAAATAGATAAAACAAAAGAGGTAAATAAATAGAGAAAAAAGTAGGTAAATAAATACAGAAAATAGGTAAATTAGGTAGAGAAAAAATAGGTGTATAAATAGAGAAAAATAGGTAAATATAACCAAAGGAAAAAAGGTAAATAAAAAAATAGGTATATAAATTAGAGGGAAAAAATAGGTAAATAAACAGAGAAAAATAGTTAATGAAGTAGAGAAAAACAAAGTAGGTAAATAAATACAGAAAAAAGAGGTAAATAAATTAGAGAAAAAATAGGTGTATAAATAGAGAAAAATAGCTAATTAAAAAAATAGTTAAATAAATAGAGGGAAAAAGAGGTAAATAAATAGAGAAAACAAAGGAGGTAAATAAATAGAGAAAAAATAGGTAAATAAATTAGAGAAAAAAATAGATAAATAAATTAGAGGAAAAAATAGGTAAATAAACAGAGAAATAAATTTGTAAATAAATTAGAGAAAAAAATAGATAAAGAAATTGGGAAAAATAGGTAATGAAGTAGAGAATACAAAGGAGGTAAATAAATACAGAAAATAGGTAAATAAATAGAGAAAAATAGGTAATAATTTAGAGAAAAAAATAGGCAAATAAATAGAGAAAAATAGGTTATGAAGTAGAGAAAACAAAGTAGGTAAATAAATACAGAAAAAAGAGGTAAATAAACTAGAGAAAAAATAGGTGTATAAATAGAGAAAAATAGCTAATTAAAAAAAAATAGGTAAATAAATAGAGGGAAAAAACGTAAATAAATAGAGAAAACAAAGGAGGTAAATAAATAGAGAAAAATAGGTAAATAAACAGAGAAATAATTTGTAAATAAATTAGAGAAAAAAATAGATAAAGGAATTGGGAAAAATAGGTAATGAAGTAGAGAATACAAAGGAGGTAAATAAATACAGAAAATAGGTAATAAATAGAGAAAAATAGGTAAATAATTTAGAGAAAAAAATAGGCAAATAAATAGAGAAAAATAGGTAATGAAGTAGAGAAAACAAAGTAGGTAAATAAATACAGAAAAAAGAGGTAAATAACTAGAGAAAAAATAGGTAAATAAATAGAGAAAAACAGGTAAATAAATAGAGAAAATATAGGTGTATAAATGAGAGAGAAAAATAGGTAAATATATGGAGAAAAATAGGTAAATAAATAGAGAAAAGGTAGGTAAATATAATAGAGAAAAAGTAGGTAAATAAGCAGAGAAAAAATAGGTAAATAAATGAGACAAAAAAATAGGTAAAATAAACAGAGAAAAAATAGGTAAATAAATTAGAGAAAAAAATAGATAAATAAATTGGAGGAAAAAATAGGTAAATAAACAGAGAAAAATAGTTAATGAAGTAGAGAAAACAAAGTAGGTAAATAAATACAGAAAAAAGAGGTAAATAAATTAGAGAAAAAATAGGTGTATAAATAGAGAAAAATAGCTAATTAAAAAAAATAGTTAAATAAATAGAGGGAAAAAGAGGTAAATAAATAGAGAAAACAAAGGAGGTAAATAATAGAGAAAAAATAGGTAAATAAATTAGAGAAAAAAATAGATAAATAAATTAGAGGAAAAAATAGGTAAATAAACAGAGAAATAATTTGTAAATAAATTAGAGAAAAAAATAGATAAAGAAATTGGGAAAAATAGGTAATGAAGTAGAGAATACAAAGGAGGTAAATAAATACAGAAAATAGGTAAATAAATAGAGAAAAATAGGTAAATAATTTAGAGAAAAAAATAGGCAAATAAATAGAGAAAAATAGGTTATGAAGTAGAGAAAAACAAAGTAGGTAAATAAATACAGAAAAAAGAGGTAAATAACTAGAGAAAAAATAGGTAAATAAATAGAGAAAAACAGGTAAATAAATAGAGAAAATATAGGTGTATAAATGAGAGAGAAAAATAGGTAAATATATGGAGAAAAATAGGTAAATAAATAGAGAAAAGGTAGGTAAATATAATAGAGAAAAAGTAGGTAAATAAGCAGAGAAAAAATAGGTAAATTATCTAGAGAAAAATAGGTAAATAAATAGATAAAACAAAAGAGGTAAATAAATAGAGAAAAAAGTAGGTAAATAAATACAGAAAAATAGGTAAATTAGGTAGAGAAAAAATAGGTGTATAAATAGAGAAAAATAGGTAAATAAACCAAAGGAAAAAAGGTAAATAAAAAATAGGTATATAAATTAGAGGAAAAAATAGGTAAATAAACAGAGAAAAATAGTTAATGAAGTAGAGAAAACAAAGTAGGTAAATAAATACAGAAAAAAGAGGTAAATAAACTAGAGAAAAAATAGGTGTATAAATAGAGAAAAATAGCTAATTAAAAAAAATAGGTAAATAAATAGAGGGAAAAAACGTAAATAAATAGAGAAAACAAAGGAGGTAAATAAATAGAGAAAAATAGGTAAATAAACAGAGAAATAATTTGTAAATAAATTAGAGAAAAAAATAGATAAAGGAATTGGGAAAAATAGGTAATGAAGTAGAGAATACAAAGGAGGTAAATAAATACAGAAAATAGGTAAATAAATAGAGAAAAATAGGTAAATAATTTAGAGAAAAAAATAGGCAAATAAATAGAGAAAATAGGTAATGAAGTAGAGAAAACAAAGTAGGTAAATAAATACAGAAAAAAGAGGTAAATAACTAGAGAAAAAATAGGTAAATAAATAGAGAAAAACAGGTAAATAAATAGAGAAAATATAGGTGTATAAATGAGAGAGAAAAATAGGTAAATATATGGAGAAAAATAGGTAAATAAATAGAGAAAAGGTAGGTAAATATAATAGAGAAAAAGTAGGTAAATAAGCAGAGAAAAAATAGGTAAATTATCTAGAGAAAAATAGGTAAATAAATAGATAAAACAAAAGAGGTAAATAAATAGAGAAAAAAGTAGGTAAATAAATACAGAAAAATAGGTAAATTAGGTAGAGAAAAAATAGGTGTATAAATAGAGAAAAAATAGGTAAATAAACCAAAGGAAAAAAGGTAAATAAAAAATAGGTATATAAATTAGAGGAAAAAATAGGTAAATAAACAGAGAAAAATAGTTAATGAAGTAGAGAAAACAAAGTAGGTAAATAAATACAGAAAAAAGAGGTAAATAAACTAGAGAAAAAATAGGTGTATAAATAGAGAAAAATAGCTAATTAAAAAAAATAGGTAAATAAATAGAGGGAAAAAACGTAAATAAATAGAGAAAACAAAGGAGGTAAATAAATAGAGAAAAAATAGGTAAATAAATTAGAGAAAAAATAGATAAATAAATTAGAGGAAAAAATAGGTAAATAAACAGAGAAATAATTTGTAAATAAATTAGAGAAAAAAATAGATAAAGAAATTGGGAAAAATAGGTAATGAAGTAGAGAATACAAAGGAGGTAAATAAATACAGAAAATAGGTAAATAAATAGAGAAAAATAGGTAAATAATTTAGAGAAAAAAATAGGCAAATAAATAGAGAAAAATAGGTAATGAAGTAGAGAAAACAAAGCAGGTAAATAAATACAGAAAAAAGAGGTAAATAACTAGAGAAAAAATAGGTAAATAAATAGAGAAAAACAGGTAAATAAATAGAGAAAATATAGGTGTATAAATGAGAGAGAAAAATAGGTAAATATATGGAGAAAAATAGGTAAATATATAGAGAAAAGGTAGGTAAATATAATAGAGAAAAAGTAGGTAAATAAACAGAGAAAAAATAGGTAAATTATCTAGAGAAAAATAGGTAAATAAATAGATAAAACAAAAGAGGTAAATAAATAGAGAAAAATAGGTAAATTAGGTAGAGAAAAAATAGGTGTATAAATAGAGAAAAATAGGTAAATAAACCAAAGGAAAAAAGGTAAATAAAAAAATAGGTATATAAATTAGAGGAAAAAATAGGTAAATAAACAGAGAAAAATAGTTAATGAAGTAGAGAAAACAAAGTAGGTAAATAAATACAGAAAAAAGAGGTAAATAAACTAGAGAAAAAATAGGTGTATAAATAGAGAAAAATAGCTAATTAAAAAAAAATAGTTAAATAAATAGAGGGAAAAAGAGGTAAATAAATAGAGAAAACAAAGGAGGTAAATAAATAGAGAAAAAATAGGTAAATAAATTAGAGAAAAAAATAGATAAATAAATTAGAGGAAAAAATAGGTAAATAAACAGAGAAATAATTTGTAAATAAATTAGAGAAAAAAATAGATAAAGAAATTGGGAAAAATAGGTAATGAAGTAGAGAATACAAAGGAGGTAAATAAATACAGAAAATAGGTAAATAAATAGAGAAAAATAGGTAAATAATTTAGAGAAAAAAATAGGCAAATAAATAGAGAAAAATAGGTAATGAAGTAGAGAAAACAAAGTAGGTAAATAAATACAGAAAAAAGAGGTAAATAACTAGAGAAAAAATAGGTAAATAAATAGAGAAAAACAGGTAAATAAATAGAGAAAATATAGGTGTATAAATGAGAGAGAAAAATAGGTAAATATATGGAGAAAAATAGGTAAATAAATAGAGAAAAGGTAGGTAAATATAATAGAGAAAAAGTAGGTAAATAAGCAGAGAAAAAATAGGTAAATTATCTAGAGAAAAATAGGTAAATAAATAGATAAAACAAAAGAGGTAAATAAATAGAGAAAAAAGTAGGTAAATAAATACAGAAAAATAGGTAAATTAGGTAGAGAAAAAATAGGTGTATAAATAGAGAAAAATAGGTAAATAAACCAAAGGAAAAAAGGTAAATAAAAAAATAGGTATATAAATTACAGGAAAAAATAGGTAAATAAACAGAGAAAAATAGTTAATGAAGTAGAGAAAACAAAGTAGGTAAATAAATACAGAAAAAAGAGGTAAATAAACTAGAGAAAAAATAGGTGTGTCAATAGAGAAAAATAGCTAATTAAAAAAAATAGGTAAATAAATAGAGGGGAAAAAAGGTAAATAAATAGAGAAAACAAAGGAGGTAAATAAATAGAGAAAAAATAGGTAAATAAATTAGAGAAAAAAATAGATAAACAAATTGTGAAAAATAGGTAATGAAGTAGAGAATACAAAGGAGGTAAATAAATAAAGAAAATAGGTAAATAAATAGAGAAAAATAGTTAATGAAGTAGAGAAAACAAAGTAGGTAAATAAATAGAGAAAAAATAGGTAAATAAATTAGAGAAAAAAATAGATATACAAATTGTGAAAAATAGGTAATGAAGTAGAGAATACAAAGGAGGTAAATAAATAAAGAAAATAGGTAAATAAATAGATTAAAATAGTTAATGAAGTAGAGAAAACAAAGTAGGTAAATAAATACAGAAAAAAGAGGTAAATAACTAGAGAAAAAATAGGTAAATAAATAGAGAAAAACAGGTAAATAAATAGAGAAAATATAGGTGTATAAATGAGAGAGAAAAATAGGTAAATATATGGAGAAAAATAGGTAAATAAATAGAGAAAAGGTAGGTAAATATAATAGAGAAAAAGTAGGTAAATAAGCAGAGAAAAAATAGGTAAATTATCTAGAGAAAAATAGGTAAATAAATAGATAAAACAAAAGAGGTAAATAAATAGAGAAAAAAGTAGGTAAATAAATACAGAAAAATAGGTAAATTAGGTAGAGAAAAAATAGGTGTATAAATAGAGAAAAATAGGTAAATAAACCAAAGGAAAAAAGGTAAATAAAAAAATAGGTATATAAATTACAGGAAAAAATAGGTAAATAAACAGAGAAAAATAGTTAATGAAGTAGAGAAAACAAAGTAGGTAAATAAATACAGAAAAAAGAGGTAAATAAACTAGAGAAAAAATAGGTGTGTCAATAGAGAAAAATAGCTAATTAAAAAAAATAGGTAAATAAATAGAGGGGAAAAAAGGTAAATAAATAGAGAAAACAAAGGAGGTAAATAAATAGAGAAAAAATAGGTAAATAAATTAGAGAAAAAAATAGATAAACAAATTGTGAAAAATAGGTAATGAAGTAGAGAATACAAAGGAGGTAAATAAATAAAGAAAATAGGTAAATAAATAGAGAAAAATAGTTAATGAAGTAGAGAAAACAAAGTAGGTAAATAAATAGAGAAAAAATAGGTAAATAAATTAGAGAAAAAAATAGATATACAAATTGTGAAAAATAGGTAATGAAGTAGAGAATACAAAGGAGGTAAATAAATAAAGAAAATAGGTAAATAAATAGATTAAAATAGTTAATGAAGTAGAGAAAACAAAGTAGGTAAATAAATACAGAAAAAGAGGTAAATAAACTAGAGAAAAAATAGGTGTATAAATAGAGAAATATAGCTAAATAAAAAAATAGGTAAATAAATTAGAGGAAAAAATAGGTAACTAAACAGAGCAAAAATAGGTAAATAAATGAGACAAAAAAATAGGTAAATAAACAGAGAAAAAATAGGTAAATAAATTAGAGAAAAAAATAGATAAATAAATTGGAGGAAAAAATAGGTAAATAAACAGAGAAAAAATAGGTAAATAAATACAGAAAACAAAAGAGGTAAATAAATAGAGAAAAATAGGTAAATAAACAGAGAAAAATAGGAAAATAAATGAGAGAAAATATAGGTAAATAACTAGAGAAACAATAGGTAAATAAATAGAGAAAAATAGGTAAATAAATAGAGAAAATATAGGTGTATAAATTAGAGAAAAATAGGTAAATTATCTAGAGAAAAATAGGTAAATAAATAGAGAAAACTAAAGAGGTAAATAAATAGAGAAAAAATAGGTAAATAAATTAGAGAAAAAATAGGTAAATAAATAGAGAAAAAATAAGTGTATAAATACAGAAAAATAGCTAAATAAATCAAGGAAAAAAAGGTAAATAAAAAAATAGGTAAATAAATCAGAGGAAAAAATAGGTAACTGAACAGAGCAAAAATAGGTAAATAAATGAGAGAGAAAAATAGGTATATATATATAGAAAAACAGGTAAATAAATAGAGAAAAACAGGTAAATAAATAGAGAAAATATAGGTGTATAAATTAGAGAAAGAAAGAGGTAAATAAATAGAAAAAAGTAAATGAATAGAGAAAAAATTGGAAAATAAATAGAGAAAAAATAGGTAAATAAATATAGAAAAAATAGGTAAATTATCTAGAGAACAAATAGGTAAATAAATAGAGAAAACAAAAGAGGTAAATAAATAGAGGGGAAAAAAGGTAAATAAATAGAGAAAACAAAGGAGGTAAATAAATAGAGAAAAAATAGGTAAATAAATTAGAGAAAAAAATAGATAAACAAATTAGAGGAAAAAATAGGTAAATAAACAGAGAAAAAATTTGTAAATAAATTAGAGAAAAAAATAGATAAACAAATTGTGAAAAATAGGTAATGAAGTAGAGAATACAAAGGAGGTAAATAAATAAAGAAAATAGGTAAATAAATAGAGAAAAATAGTTAATGAAGTAGAGAAAACAAAGTAGGTAAATAAATACAGAAAAAGAGGTAAATAAACTAGAGAAAAAATAGGTGTATAAATAGAGAAAAATAGCTAATTAAAAAAAAATAGTTAAATAAATAGAGGGAAAAAGAGGTAAATAAATAGAGAAAACAAAGGAGGTAAATAAATAGAGAAAAAATAGGTAAATAAATTAGAGAAAAAAATAGATAAATAAATTAGAGGAAAAAATAGGTAAATAAACAGAGAAATAATTTGTAAATAAATTAGAGAAAAAAATAGATAAAGAAATTGGGAAAAATAGGTAATGAAGTAGAGAATACAAAGGAGGTAAATAAATACAGAAAATAGGTAAATAAATAGAGAAAAATAGGTAAATAATTTAGAGAAAAAAATAGGCAAATAAATAGAGAAAAATAGGTAATGAAGTAGAGAAAACAAAGTAGGTAAATAAATACAGAAAAAAGAGGTAAATAACTAGAGAAAAAATAGGTAAATAAATAGAGAAAAACAGGTAAATAAATAGAGAAAATATAGGTGTATAAATGAGAGAGAAAAATAGGTAAATATATGGAGAAAAATAGGTAAATATATAGAGAAAAGGTAGGTAAATATAATAGAGAAAAAGTAGGTAAATAAACAGAGAAAAAATAGGTAAATTATCTAGAGAAAAATAGGTAAATAAATAGATAAAACAAAAGAGGTAAATAAATAGAGAAAAAAGTAGGTAAATAAATACAGAAAAATAGGTAAATTAGGTAGAGAGAAAATAGGTGTATAAATAGAGAAAAATAGGTAAATAAACCAAAGGAAAAAAGGTAAATAAAAAAATAGGTATATAAATTAGAGGAAAAAATAGGTAAATAAACAGAGAAAAATAGTTAATGAAGTAGAGAAAACAAAGTAGGTAAATAAATACAGAAAAAAGAGGTAAATAAACTAGAGAAAAAATAGGTGTATAAATAGAGAAAAATAGCTAATTAAAAAAAAATAGTTAAATAAATAGAGGGAAAAAGAGGTAAATAAATAGAGAAAACAAAGGAGGTAAATAAATAGAGAAAAAATAGGTAAATAAATTAGAGAAAAAATAGATAAATAAATTAGAGGAAAAAATAGGTAAATAAACAGAGAAATAATTTGTAAATAAATTAGAGAAAAAAATAGATAAAGAAATTGGGAAAAATAGGTAATGAAGTAGAGAATACAAAGGAGGTAAATAAATACAGAAAATAGGTAAATAAATAGAGAAAAATAGGTAAATAATTTAGAGAAAAAAATAGGCAAATAAATAGAGAAAAATAGGTAATGAAGTAGAGAAAACAAAGTAGGTAAATAAATACAGAAAAATAGGTAAATTAGGTAGAGAAAAAATAGGTGTATAAATAGAGAAAAATAGGTAAATAAACCAAAGGAAAAAAGGTAAATAAAAAAATAGGTATATAAATTAGAGGAAAAAATAGGTAAATAAACAGAGAAAAATAGTTAATGAAGTAGAGAAAACAAAGTAGGTAAATAAATACAGAAAAAAGAGGTAAATAAACTAGAGAAAAAATAGGTGTGTCAATAGAGAAAAATAGCTAATTAAAAAAAATAGGTAAATAAATAGAGGGGAAAAAAGGTAAATAAATAGAGAAAACAAAGGAGGTAAATAAATAGAGAAAAAATAGGTAAATAAATTAGAGAAAAAAATAGATAAACAAATTGTGAAAAATAGGTAATGAAGTAGAGAATACAAAGGAGGTAAATAAATAAAGAAAATAGGTAAATAAATAGAGAAAAATAGTTAATGAAGTAGAGAAAACAAAGTAGGTAAATAAATAGAGAAAAAATAGGTAAATAAATTAGAGAAAAAAATAGATATACAAATTGTGAAAAATAGGTAATGAAGTAGAGAATACAAAGGAGGTAAATAAATAAAGAAAATAGGTAAATAAATAGATTAAAATAGTTAATGAAGTAGAGAAAACAAAGTAGGTAAATAAATACAGAAAAAGAGGTAAATAAACTAGAGAAAAAATAGGTGTATAAATAGAGAAATATAGCTAAATAAAAAAATAGGTAAATAAATTAGAGGAAAAAATAGGTAACTAAACAGAGCAAAAATAGGTAAATAAATGAGACAAAAAAATAGGTAAATAAACAGAGAAAAAATAGGTAAATAAATTAGAGAAAAAAATAGATAAATAAATTGGAGGAAAAAATAGGTAAATAAACAGAGAAAAAATAGGTAAATAAATACAGAAAACAAAAGAGGTAAATAAATAGAGAAAAATAGGTAAATAAACAGAGAAAAATAGGAAAATAAATGAGAGAAAATATAGGTAAATAACTAGAGAAACAATAGGTAAATAAATAGAGAAAAATAGGTAAATAAATAGAGAAAATATAGGTGTATAAATTAGAGAAAAATAGGTAAATTATCTAGAGAAAAATAGGTAAATAAATAGAGAAAACTAAAGAGGTAAATAAATAGAGAAAAAATAGGTAAATAAATTAGAGAAAAAATAGGTAAATAAATAGAGAAAAAATAAGTGTATAAATACAGAAAAATAGCTAAATAAATCAAGGAAAAAAAGGTAAATAAAAAAATAGGTAAATAAATCAGAGGAAAAAATAGGTAACTGAACAGAGCAAAAATAGGTAAATAAATGAGAGAGAAAAATAGGTATATATATAGAGAAAAACAGGTAAATAAATAGAGAAAAACAGGTAAATAAATAGAGAAAATATAGGTGTATAAATTAGAGAAAGAAAGAGGTAAATAAATAGAAAAAAGTAAATGAATAGAGAAAAAATTGGAAAATAAATAGAGAAAAAATAGGTAAATAAATATAGAAAAATAGGTAAATTATCTAGAGAAAAATAGGTAAATAAATAGAGAAAACAAAAGAGGTAAATAAATAGAGGGGAAAAAAGGTAAATAAATAGAGAAAACAAAGGAGGTAAATAAATAGAGAAAAAATAGGTAAATAAATTAGAGAAAAAAATAGATAAACAAATTAGAGGAAAAAATAGGTAAATAAACAGAGAAAAAATTTGTAAATAAATTAGAGAAAAAAATAGATATACAAATTGTGAATAATAGGTAATGAAGTAGAGAATACAAAGGAGGTAAATAAATAAAGAAAATAGGTAAATAAATAGAGAAAAATAGTTAATGAAGTAGAGAAAACAAAGTAGGTAAATAAATACAGAAAAAGAGGTAAATAAACTAGAGAAAAAATAGGTGTATAAATAGAGAAAAATAGCTAAATAAAAAAATAGGTAAATAAATTAGAGGAAAAAATAGGTAACTAAACAGAGCAAAAATAGGTAAATAAATGAGACAAAAAAATAGGTAAATAAACAGAGAAAAAATAGGTAAATAAATTAGAGAAAAAAATAGATAAATAAATTGGAGGAAAAAATAGGTAAATAAACAGAGAAGAAATTTGTAAATAAATTACAGAAAAAAATAGATAAAGAAATTGTGAAAAATAGGTAATGAAGTAGAGAATACAAAGGAGGTAAATAAATACAGAAAATAGGTAAATAAATACAGAAAAATAGGTAAATAATTTAGAGAAAAAAATAGGCAAATAAATAGAGAAAAATAGGTAATGAAGTAGAGAAAACTAAGTAGGTAAATAAATACAGAAAAAGAGGTAAATAACTAGAGAAAAAATAGGTAAATAAATACAGACAACAAAAGAGGTAAATAAATAGAGAAAAATAGGTAAATAAACAGAGAAAAATAGGAAAATAAATGAGAGAAAATATAGGTAAATACCTAGAGAAACAATAGGTAAATAAATAGAGAAAAATAGGTAAATAAATAGAGAAAATATAGGTGTATAAATTAGAGAAAGAAAGAGGTAAATAAATAGAAAAAAGTAAATGAATAGAGAAAAAATTGGAAAATAAATAGAGAAAAAATAGGTAAATAAATAGAGAAAAAATAGGTAAATAAATAGAGAAAAACAGGTAAATAAATAGAGAAAATATAGGTGTATAAATGAGAGAGAAAAATAGGTAAATATATGGAGAAAAATAGGTAAATAAATAGAGAAAAGGTAGGTAAATATAATAGAGAAAAAGTAGGTAAATAAGCAGAGAAAAAATAGGTAAATTATCTAGAGAAAAATAGGTAAATAAATAGATAAAACAAAAGAGGTAAATAAATAGAGAAAAAAGTAGGTAAATAAATACAGAAAAATAAGTAAATTAGGTAGAGAAAAAATAGGTGTATAAATAGATAAAAATAGGTAAATAAACCAAAGGAAAAAAGGTAAATAAAAAAATAGGTATATAAATTAGAGGAAAAAATAGGTAAATAAACAGAGAAAAATAGTTAATGAAGTAGAGAAAACAAAGTAGGTAAATAAATACAGAAAAAAGAGGTAAATAAACTAGAGAAAAAATAGGTGTATAAATAGAGAAAAATAGCTAATTAAAAAAAATAGGTAAATAAATAGAGGGAAAAACGTAAATAAATAGAGAAAACAAAGGAGGTAAATCAATAGAGAAAAAATAGGTAAATAAACAGAGAAATAATTTGTAAATAAATTAGAGAAAAAAATAGATAAAGAAATTAGGAAAAATAGGTAATGAAGTACAGAATACAAAGGACGTAAATAAATAGAGAAAAACAGGTAAATAAATAGAGAAAATATAGGTGTATAAATGAGAGAGAAAAATAGGTAAATATATGGAGAAAAATAGGTAAATAAATAGAGAAAAGGTAGGTAAATATAATAGAGAAAAAGTAGGTAAATAAACAGAGAAAAAATAGGTAAATTATCTAGAGAAAAATAGGTAAATAAATAGATAAAACAAAAGAGGTAAATAAATAGAGAAAAAAGTAGGTAAATAAATACAGAAAAATAGGTAAATTAGGTAGAGAAAAAATAGGTGTATAAATAGAGAAAAATAGGTAAATAAACCAAAGGAAAAAAGGTAAATAAAAAATAGGTATATAAATTAGAGGAAAAAATAGGTAAATAAACAGAGAAAAAAAGTTAATGAAGTTGAGAAAACAAAGTAGGTAAATAAATACAGAAAAAAGAGGTAAATAAACTAGAGAAAAAATAGGTGTATAAATAGAGAAAAATAGCTAATTAAAAAAAATAGTTAAATAAATAGAGGGAAAAAAAGGTAAATAAATAGAGAAAACAAAGGAGGTAAATAAATAGAGAAAAAATAGGTAAATAAATTAGAGAAAAAAATAGATAAATAAATTAGAGGAAAAAATAGGTAAATAAACAGAGAAATAATTTGTAAATAAATTAGAGAAAAAAATAGATAAAGAAATTGGGAAAAATAGGTAATGAAGTAGAGAATACAAAGGAGGTAAATAAATACAGAAAATTGGTAAATAAATAGAGAAAAATAGGTAAATAATTTAGAGAAAAAAATAGGCAAATAAATAGAGAAAAATAGGTAATGAAGTAGAGAAAACAAAGTAGGTAAATAAATACAGAAAAAAGTGGTAAATAACTAGAGAAAAAATAGGTAAATAAATAGAGAAAAATAGGTAAATAAATAGAGAAAATATAGGTGAATAAATGAGAGAGAAAAATAGGTAAATATATGGAGAAAAATAGGTAAATAAATAGAGAAAAGGTAGGTAAATATAATAGAGAAAAAGTAGGTAAATAAGCAGAGAAAAAATAGGTAAATTATCTAGAGAAAAAATAGGTAAATAAATAGATAAGACAAAAGAGGTAAATAAATAGAGAAAAAAGTAGGTAAATAAATACAGAAAAATAGGTAAATTAGGTATAGAAAAAATAGGTGTATAAATAGAGGAAAAATAGGTAAATAAACTAGAGAAAAAATAGGTGTATAAATAGAGAATATAAATTAGAGGAAAAAATAGGTAAATAAACAGAGAAAAATAGTTAATGAAGTAGAGAAAACAAAGTAGGTAAATAAATACAGAAAAAAGAGGTAAATAAACTAGAGAAAAAATAGGTGTGTCAATAGAGAAAAATAGCTAATTAAAAAAAATAGGTAAATAAATAGAGGGGAAAAAAGGTAAATAAATAGAGAAAACAAAGGAGGTAAATAAATAGAGAAAAAATAGGTAAATAAATTAGAGAAAAAAATAGAAAAACAAATTGTGAAAAATAGGTAATGAAGTAGAGAATACAAAGGAGGTAAATAAATAAAGAAAATAGGTAAATAAATAGAGAAAAATAGTTAATGAAGTAGAGAAAACAAAGTAGGTAAATAAATAGAGAAAAAATAGGTAAATAAATTAGAGAAAAAAATAGATAAACAAATTGTAAAAAATAGGTAATGAAGTAGAGAATACAAAGGAGGTAAATAAATAAAGAAAATAGGTAAATAAATAGAGAAAAATAGTTAATGAAGTAGAGAAAACAAAGTAGGTAAATAAATACAGAAAAAAGAGGTAAATAAACTAGAGAAAAAATAGGTGTGTCAATAGAGAAAAATAGCTAATTAAAAAAAATAGGTAAATAAATAGAGGGGAAAAAAGGTAAATAAATAGAGAAAACAAAGGAGGTAAATAAATAGAGAAAAAATAGGTAAATAAATTAGAGAAAAAAATAGATAAACAAATTGTGAAAAATAGGTAATGAAGTAGAGAATACAAAGGAGGTAAATAAATAAAGAAAATAGGTAAATAAATAGAGAAAAATAGTTAATGAAGTAGAGAAAACAAAGTAGGTAAATAAATAGAGAAAAAATAGGTAAATAAATTAGAGAAAAAAATAGATATACAAATTGTGAAAAATAGGTAATGAAGTAGAGAATACAAAGGAGGTAAATAAATAAAGAAAATAGGTAAATAAATAGATTAAAATAGTTAATGAAGTAGAGAAAACAAAGTAGGTAAATAAATACAGAAAAAGAGGTAAATAAACTAGAGAAAAAATAGGTGTATAAATAGAGAAATATAGCTAAATAAAAAAATAGGTAAATAAATTAGAGGAAAAAATAGGTAACTAAACAGAGCAAAAATAGGTAAATAAATGAGACAAAAAAATAGGTAAATAAACAGAGAAAAAATAGGTAAATAAATTAGAGAAAAAAATAGATAAATAAATTGGAGGAAAAAATAGGTAAATAAACAGAGAAAAAATTTGTAAATAAATTACAGAAAAAAATAGATAAAGAAATTGTGAAAAATAGGTAATGAAGTAGAGAATACAAAGGAGGTAAATAAATACAGAAAATAGGTAAATAAATACAGAAAAATAGGTAAATAATTTAGAGAAAAAATAGGTAAATAAATTAGAGAAAAAATAGGTAAATAAATAGAGAAAACAAAAGAGGTAAATAAATAGAGGGGAAAAAAGGTAAATAAACAGAGAAAAAATTTGTAAATAAATTAGAGAAAAAAATAGATAAAGAAATAGTGAAAAATAGGTAATGAAGTAGAGAATACAAAGGAGGTAAATAAATACAGAAAATAGGTAAATAAATAGACAAATATAGGTAAATAAATTAGAGAAAAAAATAGATAAAGAAATTGTGAAAAATAGGTAATGAAGTAGAGAATACAAAGGAGGTAAATAAATAAAGAAAATATGTAAATAAATAGAGAAAAATAGTTAATGAAGTAGAGAAAACAAAGTAGGTAAATAAATGCAGAAAAAGAGGTAAATAACTAGAGAAAAAATAGGTAAATAAATTAGAGAAAAAAATAGATAAACAAATTAGAGGAAAAAATAGGTAAATAAACAGAGAAAAAATTTGTAAATAAATTAGAGAAAAAAATAGATAAACAAATTGTGAAAAATAGGTAATGAAGTAGAGAATACAAAGGAGGTAAATAAATAAAGAAAATAGGTAAATAAATAGAGAAAAATAGTTAATGAAGTAGAGAAAACAAAGTAGGTAAATAAATACAGAAAAAGAGGTAAATAAACTAGAGAAAAAATAGGTGTGTAAATAGAGAAAAATAGCTAAATAAAAAAA
>NW_027485877.1:0-29544 GCF_050908995.1 Andrena cerasifolii
CTCGTTTTACTCGTTTTACTCGTTTTACTCGTTTTACTCGTTTTACTAGTTTTACTAGTTTTACTCGTTTTACTCGTTTTAATCGTTTCACTCGTTTTACTCGTTTTACTAGTTTTACTCGTTTTACTCGTTTTACTCGTTTTGCTCGTTTTACTCGTTTTACTCGTTTTACTCGATTTACTCGTTTTACTCGTTTTACTCGTTTTACTAGTTTTACTCGTTTTACTCGTTTTACTCGTTTTACTCGATTTACTAGTTTTACTCGTTTTACTCGTTTTAATCGTTTCACTCGTTTTACTCGTTTTACTCGTTTTACTCGTTTTACTCGTTTTGCTCGTTTTACTCGTTTTACTCGTTTTACTCGTTTTACTCGTTTTACTCGTTTTACTCGTTTTACTCGTTTTACCCGTTTTACTCGTTTTACTCGTTTTACTCGTTTTACTCGTTTTACTCGTTTTACTCGTTTTACTCGTTTTACTAGTTTTACTAGTTTTACTCGTTTTACTAGTTTTACTCGTTTCACTCGTTTTACTCGTTTTACTCGATTTACTCGATTTACTCGATTTACTCGTTTTACTCGTTTTACTCGTTTTACTCGTTTTACTCGTTTTACTCGTTTTACTCGTTTTACTCGTTTTACTAGTTTTACTCGTTTTACTCGTTTTACTCGATTTACTCGATTTACTCGATTTACTCGTTTTACTCGATTTACTCGTTTTACTCGTTTTACTCGTTTTACTAGTTTTACTCGTTTTACTCGTTTTACTCGATTTACTCGATTTACTCGATTTACTCGTTTTACTCGTTTTACTCGTTTTACTCGTTTTACTCGTTTTACTCGTTTTACTCGTTTTACTCGTTTTACTCGTTTTACTCGTTTTACTCGTTTTACTCGTTTTACTCGTTTTACTCGTTTTACTAGTTTTACTAGTTTTACTCGTTTTACTCGTTTTAATCGTTTCACTCGTTTTACTCGTTTTACTAGTTTTACTCGTTTTACTCGTTTTACTCGTTTTGCTCGTTTTACTCGTTTTACTCGTTTTACTCGATTTACTCGTTTTACTCGTTTTACTCGTTTTACTAGTTTTACTCGTTTTACTCGTTTTACTCGTTTTACTCGATTTACTAGTTTTACTCGTTTTACTCGTTTTAATCGTTTCACTCGTTTTACTCGTTTTACTCGTTTTACTCGTTTTACTCGTTTTGCTCGTTTTACTCGTTTTACTCGTTTTACTCGTTTTACTCGTTTTACTCGTTTTACTCGTTTTACTCGTTTTACCCGTTTTACTCGTTTTACTCGTTTTACTCGTTTTACTCGTTTTACTCGTTTTACTCGTTTTACTCGTTTTGCTCGTTTTACTCGTTTTACTCGTTTTACTCGTTTTACTCGATTTACTCGTTTTACTCGTTTTACTCGTTTTACTCGTTTTACTAGTTTTACTCGTTTTACTCGTTTTACTCGATTTACTCGTTTTACTCGTTTTACTCGTTTTACTCGTTTTACTCGTTTTACTCGTTTTGCTCGTTTTACTCGTTTTGCTCGTTTTACTCGTTTTACTAGTTTTGCTCGTTTTACTCGTTTTACTCGTTTTACTCGTTTTACTAGTTTTACTAGTTTTACTCGTTTTACTAGTTTTACTCGTTTCACTCGTTTTAATCGTTTCACTCGTTTTACTCGTTTTACTCGTTTTAATCGTTTTACCCGTTTTACTCGTTTTACTCGTTTTACTCGTTTTACTCGTTTTACTCGTTTTACTCGTTTTGCTCGTTTTACACGTTTTACTCGTTTTACTCGTTTTACTCGTTTTACTCGTTTTACTCGTTTTACTCGTTTTACTAGTTTTGCTCGTTTTATTCGTTTTACTCGTTTTACTCGTTTTACTCGTTTTACTCGTTTTACTCGTATTACTCGTTTTACTCGTTTTACTCGATTTACTCGTTTTACTCGTTTTACTAGTTTTACTCGTTTTACTAGTTTTACTCGTTTTACTCGTTTCACTCGTTTTACTCGTTTTACTCGTTTTACTCGTTTTACTCGTTTTACTCGATTTACTCGTTTTACTCGTTTTACTCGTTTTACTAGTTTTACTAGTTTTACTCGTTTTACTCGTTTTAATCGTTTCACTCGTTTTACTCGTTTTACTCGTTTTACTAGTTTTACTCGTTTTACTCGTTTTACTCGTTTTGCTCGTTTTACTCGTTTTACTCGTTTTACTCGATTTACTCGTTTTACTCGTTTTACTCGTTTTACTAGTTTTACTCGTTTTACTCGTTTTACTCGTTTTACTCGATTTACTAGTTTTACTCGTTTTACTCGTTTTAATCGTTTCACTCGTTTTACTCGTTTTACTCGTTTTACTCGTTTTACTCGTTTTGCTCGTTTTACTCGTTTTGCTCGTTTTACTCGTTTTACTCGTTTTACTCGATTTACTCGTTTTACTCGTTTTACTCGTTATACTAGTTTTACTCGTTTTACTCGTTTTACTCGTTTTACTCGATTTACTCGTTTTACTCGTTTTACTCGTTTTACTCGTTTTACTCGTTTTACTAGTTTTACTCGTTTTACTCGTTTTACTAGTTTTTCTAGTTTTACTCGTTTTACTCGTTTTACTCGTTTTACTCGATTTACTCGTTTTACTCGTTTTACTCGTTTTACTAGTTTTACTAGTTTTACTCGTTTTACTCGTTTTAATCGTTTCACTCGTTTTACTCGTTTTACTCGTTTTACTAGTTTTACTCGTTTTACTCGTTTTGCTCGTTTTACTCGTTTTACTCGTTTTACTCGATTTACTCGTTTTACTCGTTTTACTCGTTTTACTAGTTTTACTCGTTTTACTCGTTTTACTCGTTTTACTCGATTTACTAGTTTTACTCGTTTTACTCGTTTTAATCGTTTCACTCGTTTTACTCGTTTTACTCGTTTTACTCGTTTTACTCGTTTTGCTCGTTTTACTCGTTTTGCTCGTTTTACTCGTTTTACTCGTTTTACTCGATTTACTCGTTTTACTCGTTTTACTCGTTTTACTAGTTTTACTCGTTTTACTCGTTTTACTCGTTTTACTCGATTTACTCGTTTTACTCGTTTTACTCGTTTTACTCGTTTTACTCGTTTTACTAGTTTTACTCGTTTTACTCGTTTTACTAGTTTTTCTAGTTTTACTCGATTTACTCGTTTTACTCGTTTTACTCGTTTTAATCGTTTCACTCGTTTTACTCGTTTTACTCGTTTTAATCGTTTCACTCGTTTTACTCGTTTTAAGCGTTTCACTCGTTTTACTCGTTTTAATCGTTTCACTCGTTTTACTCGTTTTACTCGTTTTACTCGTTTTACTAGTTTTACTCGTTTTACTCGTTTTACTCGATTTACTCGTTTTACTCGTTTTACTCGTTTTGCTCGTTTTACTCGTTTTACTCGTTTTACTCGTTTTACTCGTTTTACTCGTTTTACTAGTTTTACTCGTTTTACTCGTTTTACTCGATTTACTCGATTTACTCGATTTACTCGTTTTACTCGTTTTACTCGTTTTACTCGTTTTACTCGTTTTACTCGTTTTACTCGTTTTACTCGTTTTACTCGTTTACTCGTTTTACTCGTTTTACTCGTTTTACTAGTTTTACTAGTTTTACTCGTTTTACTCGTTTTAATCGTTTCACTCGTTTTACTCGTTTTACTCGTTTTACTAGTTTTACTCGTTTTACTCGTTTTACTCGTTTTGCTCGTTTTACTCGTTTTACTCGTTTTACTCGTTTTACTCGTTTTACTCGTTTTACTCGTTTTACTCGTTTTACTCGTTTTACTCGTTTTACTCGTTTTACTCGTTTTACTCGTTTTACTCGTTTTGCTCGTTTTACTCGTTTTGCTCGTTTTACTCGTTTTACTCGTTTTACTCGATTTACTCGTTTTACTCGTTTTACTCGTTTTACTAGTTTTACTCGTTTTACTCGTTTTACTCGTTTTACTCGATTTACTCGTTTTACTCGTTTTACTCGTTTTACTCGTTTTACTCGTTTTACTAGTTTTACTCGTTTTACTCGTTTTACTAGTTTTTCTAGTTTTACTCGATTTACTCGTTTTACTCGTTTTACTCGTTTTAATCGTTTCACTCGTTTTACTCGTTTTACTCGTTTTAATCGTTTCACTCGTTTTACTCGTTTTAAGCGTTTCACTCGTTTTACTCGTTTTAATCGTTTCACTCGTTTTACTCGTTTTACTCGTTTTACTCGTTTTACTAGTTTTACTCGTTTTACTCGTTTTACTCGATTTACTCGTTTTACTCGTTTTACTCGTTTTGCTCGTTTTACTCGTTTTACTCGTTTTACTCGTTTTACTCGTTTTACTCGTTTTACTCGTTTTACTCGATTTACTCGTTTTACTCGTTTTACTCGTTTTACTAGTTTTACTCGTTTTACTCGTTTTACTCGATTTACTCGATTTACTCGATTTACTCGTTTTACTCGTTTTACTCGTTTTACTCGTTTTACTCGTTTTGCTCGTTTTACTCGTTTTACTCGTTTTACTCGTTTTACTCGTTTTACTCGTTTTACTCGTTTTACTCGATTTACTCGTTTTACTCGTTTTACTCGTTTTACTAGTTTTACTCGTTTTACTCGTTTTACTCGATTTACTCGATTTACTCGATTTACTCGTTTTACTCGTTTTACTCGTTTTACTCGTTTTACTCGTTTTACTCGTCTTACTCGTTTTACTCGTTTTACTCGTTTTACTCGTTTTACTCGTTTTACTCGTTTTACTCGTTTTACTAGTTTTACTAGTTTTACTCGTTTTACTCGTTTTAATCGTTTCACTCGTTTTACTCGTTTTACTAGTTTTACTCGTTTTACTCGTTTTACTCGTTTTGCTCGTTTTACTCGTTTTACTCGTTTTACTCGATTTACTCGTTTTACTCGTTTTACTCGTTTTACTAGTTTTACTCGTTTTACTCGTTTTACTCGTTTTACTCGATTTACTAGTTTTACTCGTTTTACTCGTTTTAATCGTTTCACTCGTTTTACTCGTTTTACTCGTTTTACTCGTTTTACTCGTTTTGCTCGTTTTACTCGTTTTACTCGTTTTACTCGTTTTACTCGTTTTACTCGTTTTACTCGTTTTACTCGTTTTACCCGTTTTACTCGTTTTACTCGTTTTACTCGTTTTACTCGTTTTACTCGATTTACTCGTTTTACTCGTTTTACTCGTTTTACTCGTTTTACTAGTTTTACTCGTTTTACTCGTTTTACTCGATTTACTCGTTTTACTCGTTTTACTCGTTTTACTCGTTTTACTCGTTTTGCTCGTTTTACTCGTTTTGCTCGTTTTACTCGTTTTACTAGTTTTGCTCGTTTTACTCGTTTTACTCGTTTTACTCGTTTTACTCGATTTACTCGTTTTACTCGTTTTACTCGTTTTACTAGTTTTACTAGTTTTACTCGTTTTACTAGTTTTACTCGTTTCACTCGTTTTAATCGTTTCACTCGTTTTACTCGTTTTACTCGTTTTAATCGTTTTACCCGTTTTACTCGTTTTACTCGTTTTACTCGTTTTACTCGTTTTACTCGTTTTACTCGTTTTGCTCGTTTTACACGTTTTACTCGTTTTACTCGTTTTACTCGTTTTACTCGTTTTACTCGTTTTACTCGTTTTACTAGTTTTGCTCGTTTTATTCGTTTTACTCGTTTTACTCGTTTTACTCGTTTTACTCGTTTTACTCGTTTTACTCGTTTTACTCGTTTTACTCGATTTACTCGTTTTACTCGTTTTACTAGTTTTACTCGTTTTACTAGTTTTACTCGTTTTACTCGTTTCACTCGTTTTACTCGTTTTACTCGTTTTACTCGTTTTACTCGTTTTACTCGATTTACTCGTTTTACTCGTTTTACTCGTTTTACTAGTTTTACTAGTTTTACTCGTTTTACTCGTTTTAATCGTTTCACTCGTTTTACTCGTTTTACTCGTTTTACTAGTTTTACTCGTTTTACTCGTTTTACTCGTTTTGCTCGTTTTACTCGTTTTACTCGTTTTACTCGATTTACTCGTTTTACTCGTTTTACTCGTTTTACTAGTTTTACTCGTTTTACTCGTTTTACTCGTTTTACTCGATTTACTAGTTTTACTCGTTTTACTCGTTTTAATCGTTTCACTCGTTTTACTCGTTTTACTCGTTTTACTCGTTTTACTCGTTTTGCTCGTTTTACTCGTTTTGCTCGTTTTACTCGTTTTACTCGTTTTACTCGATTTACTCGTTTTACTCGTTTTACTCGTTATACTAGTTTTACTCGTTTTACTCGTTTTACTCGTTTTACTCGATTTACTCGTTTTACTCGTTTTACTCGTTTTACTCGTTTTACTCGTTTTACTAGTTTTACTCGTTTTACTCGTTTTACTAGTTTTTCTAGTTTTACTCGATTTACTCGTTTTACTCGTTTTACTCGTTTTAATCGTTTCACTCGTTTTACTCGTTTTACTCGTTTTAATCGTTTCACTCGTTTTACTCGTTTTAAGCGTTTCACTCGTTTTACTCGTTTTAATCGTTTCACTCGTTTTACTCGTTTTACTCGTTTTACTCGTTTTACTAGTTTTACTCGTTTTACTCGTTTTACTCGATTTACTCGTTTTACTCGTTTTGACTCGTTTTACTCGTTTTACTCGTTTTACTCGTTTTACTCGTTTTACTCGTTTTACTCGTTTTACTCGTTTTACTCGATTTACTCGTTTTACTCGTTTTACTCGTTTTACTCGTTTTACTCGTTTTACTCGTTTTGCTCGTTTTGCTCGTTTTACTCGTTTTACTCGTTTTACTAGTTTTGCTCGTTTTACTCGTTTTACTCGTTTTACTCGATTTACTCGTTTTACTCGTTTGCTCGTTTTACTCGTTTTACTCGTTTTACTCGTTTTACTCGTTTTACTCGATTTACTCGTTTTACTCGTTTTACTAGTTTTACTCGTTTTACTAGTTTTACTCGTTTTACTCGTTTCACTCGTTTTACTCGTTTTACTCGTTTTACTCGTTTTACTCGTTTTACTCGATTTACTCGTTTTACTCGTTTTACTCGTTTTACTAGTTTTACTAGTTTTACTCGTTTTACTCGTTTTAATCGTTTCACTCGTTTTACTCGTTTTACTCGTTTTACTAGTTTTACTCGTTTTACTCGTTTTACTCGTTTTGCTCGTTTTACTCGTTTTACTCGTTTTACTCGATTTACTCGTTTTACTCGTTTTACTCGTTTTACTAGTTTTACTCGTTTTACTCGTTTTACTCGTTTTACTCGATTTACTAGTTTTACTCGTTTTACTCGTTTTAATCGTATCACTCGTTTTACTCGTTTTACTCGTTTTACTCGTTTTACTCGTTTAGCTCGTTTTACTCGTTTTACTCGTTTTACTCGTTTTACTCGTTTTACTCGTTTTACTCGTTTTACCCGTTTTACTCGTTTTACTCGTTTTACTCGTTTTACTCGTTTTACTCGTTTTACTCGTTTTACTCGTTTTGCTCGTTTTACTCGTTTTACTCGTTTTACTCGTTTTACTCGATTTACTCGTTTTACTCGTTTTACTCGTTTTACTACTCGTTTTACTCGATTTACTCGTTTTACTCGTTTTACTCGTTTTACTAGTTTTACTAGTTTTACTCGTTTTACTAGTTTTACTCGTTTCACTCGTTTTAATCGTTTCACTCGTTTTACTCGTTTACTCGTTTTAATCGTTTTACCCGTTTTACTCGTTTTACTCGTTTTACTCGTTTTACTCGTTTTACTCGTTTTACTCGTTTTGCTCGTTTTACACGTTTTACTCGTTTTACTCGTTTTACTCGTTTTACTCGTTTTACTCGTTTTACTCGTTTTACTAGTTTTGCTCGTTTTATTCGTTTTACTCGTTTTACTCGTTTTACTCGTTTTACTCGTTTTACTCGTTTTACTCGTTTTACTCGTTTTACTCGATTTACTCGTTTTACTCGTTTTACTAGTTTTACTCGTTTTACTAGTTTTACTCGTTTTACTCGTTTCACTCGTTTTACTCGTTTTACTCGTTTTACTCGTTTTACTCGTTTTACTCGATTTACTCGTTTTACTCGTTTTACTCGTTTTACTAGTTTTACTAGTTTTACTCGTTTTACTCGTTTTAATCGTTTCACTCGTTTTACTCGTTTTACTCGTTTTACTAGTTTTACTCGTTTTACTCGTTTTACTCGTTTTGCTCGTTTTACTCGTTTTTACTCGTTTTACTCGATTTACTCGTTTTACTCGTTTTACTCGTTTTACTAGTTTTACTCGTTTTACTCGTTTTACTCGTTTTACTCGATTTACTAGTTTTACTCGTTTTACTCGTTTTAATCGTTTCACTCGTTTTACTCGTTTTACTCGTTTTACTCGTTTTACTCGTTTTGCTCGTTTTACTCGTTTTGCTCGTTTTACTCGTTTTACTCGTTTTACTCGATTTACTCGTTTTACTCGTTTTACTCGTTATACTAGTTTTACTCGTTTTACTCGTTTTACTCGATTTACTCGTTTTACTCGTTTTACTCGTTTTACTCGTTTTACTCGTTTTACTAGTTTTACTCGTTTTACTCGTTTTACTAGTTTTTCTCGTTTTACTCGTTTTACTCGTTTTACTCGTTTTACTCGTTTTAATCGTTTCACTCGTTTTACTCGTTTTACTCGTTTTAATCGTTTCACTCGTTTTACTCGTTTTAAGCGTTTCACTCGTTTTACTCGTTTTAATCGTTTCACTCGTTTTACTCGTTTTACTCGTTTTACTCGTTTTACTAGTTTTACTCGTTTTACTCGTTTTACTCGATTTACTCGTTTTACTCGTTTTGCTCGTTTTACTCGTTTTACTCGTTTTACTCGTTTTACTCGTTTTACTCGTTTTACTCGTTTTACTCGTTTTACTCGATTTACTCGTTTTACTCGTTTTACTAGTTTTACTCGTTTTACTCGTTTTACTCGATTTACTCGATTTACTCGATTTACTCGTTTTACTCGTTTTACTCGTTTTACTCGTTTTACTCGTTTTACTCGTTTTACTCGTTTTACTCGTTTTACTCGTTTTACTCGTTTTACTCGTTTTACTCGTTTTACTCGTTTTACTCGTTTTGCTCGTTTTGCTCGTTTTACTCGTTTTACTCGTTTTACTAGTTTTGCTCGTTTTACTCGTTTTACTCGTTTTACTCGATTTACTCGTTTTACTCGTTTTGCTCGTTTTACTCGTTTTACTCGTTTTACTCGTTTTACTCGTTTTACTCGTTTTACTCGATTTACTCGTTTTACTCGTTTTACTAGTTTTACTCGTTTTACTAGTTTTACTCGTTTTACTCGTTTCACTCGTTTTACTCGTTTTACTCGTTTTACTCGTTTTACTCGTTTTACTCGATTTACTCGTTTTACTCGTTTTACTCGTTTTACTAGTTTTACTAGTTTTACTCGTTTTACTCGTTTTAATCGTTTCACTCGTTTTACTCGTTTTACTCGTTTTACTAGTTTTACTCGTTTTACTCGTTTTACTCGTTTTACTCGTTTTGCTCGTTTTACTCGTTTTTACTCGTTTTTACTCGTTTTACTCGTTTTACTCGTTTTACGTTTACTAGTTTTACTCGTTTTACTCGTTTTACTCGTTTTACTCGATTTACTAGTTTTACTCGTTTTACTCGTTTTAATCGTATCACTCGTTTTACTCGTTTTACTAGTTTTACTCGTTTTACTCGTTTTACTCGATTTACTCGTTTTACTCGTTTTACTCGTTTTACTCGTTTTACTCGTTTTGCTCGTTTTACTCGTTTTGCTCGTTTACTCGTTTTACTAGTTTTGCTCGTTTTACTCGGTTTACTCGTTTTACTCGTTTTACTCGATTTACTCGTTTTACTCGTTTTACTCGTTTTACTAGTTTTACTAGTTTTACTCGTTTTACTAGTTTTAATCGTTTCACTCGTTTTACTCGTTTTACTCGTTTTAATCGTTTTACCCGTTTTACTCGTTTTACTCGTTTTACTCGTTTTACTCGTTTTACTCGTTTTACTCGTTTTGCTCGTTTACAACGTTTTACTCGTTTTACTCGTTTTACTCGTTTTACTCGTTTTACTCGTTTTACTCGTTTTACTAGTTTTGCTCGTTTTACTCGTTTTACTCGTTTACTCGTTTACTCGTTTTACTCGTTTTACTAGTTTTGCTCGTTTTACTAGTTTTGCTCGTTTTACTCGTTTTACTCGTTTTATTTACTCGTTTTACTCGTTTTTACTCGTTTTACTCGTTTTACTCGTTTTACTCGTTTTACTCGTTTTACTCGTTTTACTCGTTTTACTCGTTTTACTCGTTTACCCGTTACTCGTTTTACTCGTTTTACTCGTTTTACTCGTTTTGCTCGTTTTGCTCGTTTTACTCGTTTTACTCGTTTTACTCGTTTACTCGTTTTACTCGTTTTACTCGTTTTACTCGTTTTACTCGTTTTACTCGTTTTACTCGTTTTACTAGTTTTACTCGTTTTACTCGTTTTAATCGTTCACTCGTTTTACTCGTTTTACTCGTTTTACTCGTTTTACTCGTTTTACTCGTTTTACTCGTTTTACTCGTTTTATCTTTTGCTCGTTTTACTCGTTTTACTCGTTTTACTAGTTTACTCGTTTTACTCGTTTTACTCGATTTAACTCGTTTTACTCGTTTTACTCGTTTTACTCGTTTTACTCGTTTTACTCGTTTTACTCGTTTTACTCGTTTTACTCGTTTTACTCGTTTTACTAGTTTTACTAGTTTTACTCGTTTTACTCGTTTTAATCGTTTCACTCGTTTTACTCGTTTTACTCGTTTTACTCGTTTTACTCGTTTTAATCGTTTTACCCGTTTTACTCGTTTTACTCGTTTTACTCGTTTTGCTCGTTTTACTCGTTTTACTCGTTTTACTCGTTTTACTCGATTTACTCGTTTTACTCGTTTTACTCGTTTTACTAGTTTTACTCGTTTTACTCGTTTTACTCGTTTTACTCGTTTTACTCGATTTACTCGTTTTACTCGTTTTACTCGTTTTACTCGTTTTACTCGTTTTACTCGTTTTACTCGTTTTGCTCGTTTTGCTCGTTTTACTCGTTTTACTCGTTTTACTCGTTTTACTCGTTTTACTAGTTTTACTCGTTTTACTCGTTTTACTCGTTTTACTCGTTTTACTCGTTTTACTCGTTTTACTAGTTTTACTCGTTTTACTCGTTTTACTCGTTTTACTCGTTTTACTCGTTTTACTAGTTTTACTAGTTTTACTCGTTTTACTCGTTTTACTCGTTTTAAGCGTTTCACTCGTTTTACTCGTTTTAATCGTTTCACTCGTTTAACTCGTTTTACTCGTTTTACTCGTTTTACTAGTTTTACTCGTTTTACTCGTTTTACTCGATTTACTCGTTTTACTCGTTTTACTCGTTTTGCTCGTTTTACTCGTTTTACTCGATTTACTCGATTTACTCGATTTACTCGTTTTACTCGTTTTACTCGTTTTACTCGTTTTACTCGTTTTACTCGTTTTACTCGTTTTACTCGTTTTACTCGTTTTACTCGTTTTACTCGTTTTACTCGTTTTACTCGTTTTACTCGTTTTACTCGTTTTACTCGTTTTACTCGTTTTACTCGTTCTCGTTTTACTCGTTTTACTCGTTTTACTCGTTTTACTCGTTTTACTCGTTTTACTCGTTTTACTCGTTTTACTCGATTTACTCGTTTTACTCGTTTTACTCGTTTTACTAGTTTTACTCGTTTTACTCGTTTTAATCGTTTCACTCGTTTTACTCGTTTTACTCGTTTTACTCGTTTTACTAGTTTTACTCGTTTTACTCGTTTTACTCGTTTTGCTCGTTTTACTCGTTTTACTCGTTTTACTCGATTTACTCGTTTTACTCGTTTTACTCGTTTTACTAGTTTTACTCGTTTTACTCGTTTTACTCGTTTTACTCGATTTACTCGTTTTACTCGTTTTACTCGTTTTACTCGTTTTACTCGTTTTACTAGTTTTACTCGTTTTACTCGTTTTACTAGTTTTTCTAGTTTTACTCGATTTACTCGTTTTACTCGTTTTACTCGTTTTAATCGTTTCACTCGTTTTACTCGTTTTACTCGTTTTAATCGTTTCACTCGTTTTACTCGTTTTAAGCGTTTCACTCGTTTTACTCGTTTTAATCGTTTCACTCGTTTTACTCGTTTTACTCGTTTTACTCGTTTTACTAGTTTTACTCGTTTTACTCGTTTTACTCGATTTACTCGTTTTACTCGTTTTACTCGTTTTGCTCGTTTTACTCGTTTTACTCGTTTTACTCGTTTTACTCGTTTTACTCGTTTTACTCGATTTACTCGTTTTACTCGTTTTACTCGTTTTACTAGTTTTACTCGTTTTACTCGTTTTACTCGATTTACTCGATTTACTCGATTTACTCGTTTTACTCGTTTTACTCGTTTTACTCGTTTTACTCGTTTTACTCGTTTTACTCGTTTTACTCGTTTTACTCGTTTTACTCGTTTTACTCGTTTTGCTCGTTTTGCTCGTTTTACTCGTTTTACTCGTTTTACTAGTTTTGCTCGTTTTACTCGTTTTACTCGTTTTACTCGATTTACTCGTTTTACTCGTTTTGCTCGTTTTACTCGTTTTACTCGTTTTACTCGTTTTACTCGTTTTACTCGATTTACTCGATTTACTCGTTTTACTCGTTTTACTAGTTTTACTCGTTTTACTAGTTTTACTCGTTTTACTCGTTTCACTCGTTTTACTCGTTTTACTCGTTTTACTCGTTTTACTCGTTTTACTCGATTTACTCGTTTTACTCGTTTTACTCGATTTACTAGTTTTACTAGTTTTACTCGTTTTAATCGTTTCACTCGTTTTACTCGTTTTACTCGTTTTACTAGTTTTACTCGTTTTACTCGTTTTACTCGTTTTGCTCGTTTTACTCGTTTTACTCGTTTTACTCGATTTACTCGTTTTACTCGTTTTACTCGTTTTACTAGTTTTACTCGTTTTACTCGTTTTACTCGTTTTACTCGATTTACTAGTTTTACTCGTTTTACTCGTTTTAATCGTTTCACTCGTTTTACTCGTTTTACTCGTTTTACTCGTTTTACTCGTTTTGCTCGTTTTACTCGTTTTGCTCGTTTTACTCGTTTTACTCGTTTTACTCGATTTACTCGTTTTACTCGTTTTACTCGTTTTACTAGTTTTACTCGTTTTACTCGTTTTACTCGTTTTACTCGATTTACTCGTTTTACTCGTTTTACTCGTTTTACTCGTTTTACTCGTTTTACTCGTTTTACTAGTTTTACTCGTTTTACTCGTTTTACTAGTTTTTCTAGTTTTACTCGATTTACTCGTTTTACTCGTTTTACTCGTTTTAATCGTTTTACTCGTTTTACTCGTTTTAATCGTTTCACTCGTTTTACTCGTTTTAAGCGTTTCACTCGTTTTACTCGTTTTAATCGTTTCACTCGTTTTACTCGTTTTACTCGTTTTACTCGTTTTGCTCGTTTTACTCGTTTTGCTCGTTTTACTCGTTTTACTAGTTTTGCTCGTTTTACTCGTTTTACTCGTTTTACTCGTTTTACTCGATTTACTCGTTTTACTCGTTTTACTCGTTTTACTAGTTTTACTAGTTTTACTCGTTTTACTAGTTTTACTCGTTTCACTCGTTTTAATCGTTTCACTCGTTTTACTCGTTTTACTCGTTTTAATCGTTTTACCCGTTTTACTCGTTTTACTCGTTTTACTCGTTTTACTCGTTTTACTCGTTTTACTCGTTTTGCTCGTTTTACACGTTTTACTCGTTTTACTCGTTTTACTCGTTTTACTCGTTTTACTCGTTTTACTCGTTTTACTAGTTTTGCTCGTTTTACTCGTTTTACTCGTTTTACTCGTTTTACTCGTTTTACTCGTTTTACTCGTTTTACTAGTTTTGCTCGTTTTACTAGTTTTGCTCGTTTTACTCGTTTTACTCGTTTTACTAGTTTTACTCGTTTTACTCGTTTTACTCGTTTTACTCGTTTTACTCGTTTTACTCGTTTTACTCGTTTTGCTCGTTTTACTCGTTTTACTCGTTTTACTCGTTTTACTCGTTTTACCCGTTTTACTCGTTTTACTCGTTTTACTCGATTTACTCGTTTTACTCGTTTTACTCGTTTTACTCGATTTACTCGTTTTACTCGATTTACTCGTTTTACTCGTTTTACTCGTTTTACTCGTTTTACTAGTTTTACTCGTTTTACTCGTTTTAATCGTTTCACTCGTTTTACTCGTTTTACTCGTTTTACTCGTTTTACTAGTTTTACTCGTTTTACTCGTTTTACTCGTTTTACTCGTTTTGCTCGTTTTACTCGTTTTACTCGTTTTACTAGTTTTACTCGTTTTACTCGTATTACTCGATTTACTCGTTTTACTCGTTTTACTCGTTTTACTCGTTTTACTCGTTTTACTCGTTTTACTCGTTTTACTCGTTTTACTAGTTTTACTCGTTTTACTCGTTTTACTCGTTTTAAGCGTTTCACTCGTTTTACTCGTTTTAATCGTTTCACTCGTTTTACTCGTTTTACTCGTTTTACTCGATTTACTCGTTTTACTCGTTTTACTCGTTTTACTCGTTTTACTCGTTTTACTAGTTTTACTCGTTTTACTCGTTTTACTAGTTTTACTAGTTTTACTCGATTTACTCGTTTTACTCGTTTTACTCGTTTTAATCGTTTCACTCGTTTTACTCGTTTTACTCGTTTTAATCGTTTCACTCGTTTTACTCGTTTTACTCGTTTTACTCGTTTTACTCGTTTTACTCGTTTTACTAGTTTTACTCGTTTTACTCGTTTTACTAGTTTTACTCGTTTTACTCGTTTTACTCGTTTTGCTCGTTTTACTCGTTTTACTCGTTTTACTCGATTTACTCGTTTTACTCGTTTTACTCGTTTTACTAGTTTTACTCGTTTTACTCGTTTTACCTCGTTTTACTCGATTTACTCGTTATACTAGTTTTACACGTTTTACTCGTTTTACTCGTTTTACTCGTTTTACTCGTTTTACTCGTTTTGCTCGTTTTACTCGTTTTGCTCGTTTTACACGTTTTACTCGTTTTACTCGTTTTACTCGTTTTACTAGTTTTGCTCGTTTTACTCGTTTTACTCGTTTTACTAGTTTTGCTCGTTTTACTCGTTTTACTCGTTTTACTCGTTTAACTCGTTTTACTCGTTTTACTCGTTTTACCCGTTTTACTCGTTTTACTCGTTTTACTCGTTTACTCGTTTTGCTCGTTTTACTCGTTTTGCTCGTTTTGCTCGTTTTACTCGTTTTACTCGTTTTACTCGTTTTACTCGATTTACTCGTTTTACTCGTTTTACTCGTTTTACTAGTTTTACTCGTTTTACTCGTTTTACTCGTTTTACTCGATTTACTCGTTTTACTCGTTTTACTCGTTTTACTCGTTTTACTCGTTTTACTCGTTTTGCTCGTTTTGCTCGTTTTACTCGTTTTACTCGTTTTACTCGTATTACTCGTTTTACTAGTTTTACTAGTTTTACTCGTTTTACTCGTTTTACTCGTTTTACCTCGTTTTACTAGTTTTACTCGTTTTACTCGTTTTACTCGTTTTACTCGTTTTACTAGTTTTACTAATTTTACTAGTTTTACTCGTTTTACTCGTTTTACTCGTTTTAAGCGTTTCACTCGTTTTACTCGTTTTAATCGTTTCACTCGTTTTACTCGTTTTACCTCGTTTTACTCGTTTTACTAGTTTTACTCGTTTTACTCGTTTTACTCGATTTACTCGTTTTACTCGTTTTACTCGTTTTGCTCGTTTTACTCGTTTTACTCGTTTTAATCGTTTCACTCGTTTTACTCGTTTTACTCGTTTTAATCGTTTCACTCGTTTTACTCGTTTTACTCGTTTTACTCGTTTTACTCGTTTTACTCGTTTTACTCGATTTACTCGTTTTACTCGTTTTACTCGTTTTGCTCGTTTTACTCGTTTTACTCGTTTTACTCGTTTTACTCGTTTTACTCGTTTTACTCGATTTACTCGTTTTACTCGTTTTACTCGTTTTACTAGTTTTACTCGTTTTACTCGTTTTACTCGTATTACTCGTTTTACTAGTTTTACTAGTTTTACTCGTTTTACTCGTTTTACTCGTTTTACTCGTTTTACTCGTTTTACTAGTTTTACTCGTTTTACTCGTTTTACTCGTTTTACTCGTTTTACTAGTTTTACTAATTTTACTAGTTTTACTCGTTTTACTCGTTTTACTCGTTTTAAGCGTTTCACTCGTTTTACTCGTTTTAATCGTTTCACTCGTTTTACTCGTTTTACTCGTTTTACTCGTTTTACTAGTTTTACCTCGTTTTACTCGTTTTACTCGATTTACTCGTTTTACTCGTTTTACTCGTTTTGCTCGTTTTACTCGTTTTACTCGTTTTAATCGTTTCACTCGTTTTACTCGTTTTACTCGTTTTAATCGTTTCACTCGTTTTACTCGTTGTACTCGTTTTACTCGTTTTACTCGTTTTACTCGATTTACTCGTTTTACTCGTTTTACTCGTTTTGCTCGTTTTACTCGTTTTACTCGTTTTACTCGTTTTACTCGTTTTACTCGTTTTACTCGATTTACTCGTTTTACTCGTTTTACTCGTTTTACTCGTTTTACTCGTTTTACTCGTTTTACTCGATTTACTCGTTTTACTCGTTTTACTCGTTTTACTAGTTTTACTAGTTTTACTCGTTTTACTCGTTTTACTAGTTTTACTCGTTTTACTCGTTTTACTCGTTTTACTCGATTTACTAGTTTTACTCGTTTTACTCGTTTTAATCGTTTCACTCGTTTTACTCGTTTTACTCGTTTTACTCGTTTTACTCGTTTTACTCGTTTTGCTCGTTTTACTCGTTTTACTCGTTTTACTCGTTTTACTCGTTTTACTCGTTTTACTCGTTTTACTCGTTTTACCCGTTTTACTCGTTTTACTCGTTTTACTCGTTTTACTCGTTTTACTCGTTTTACTCGTTTTACTCGTTTTGCTCGTTTTACTCGTTTTACTCGTTTTACTCGTTTTACTCGATTTACTCGTTTTACTCGTTTTACTCGTTTTACTCGTTTTACTAGTTTTACTCGTTTTACTCGTTTTACTCGATTTACTCGTTTTACTCGTTTTACCTCGTTTTACTCGTTTTACTCGTTTTGCTCGTTTTACTCGTTTTGCTCGTTTTACTCGTTTTACTAGTTTTGCTCGTTTTACTCGTTTTACTCGTTTTACTCGTTTTACTCGTTTTACTCGTTTTACTCGTTTTACTCGTTTTACTCGTTTTACTAGTTTTACTAGTTTTACTCGTTTTACTAGTTTTACTCGTTTCACTCGTTTTAATCGTTTCACTCGTTTTACTCGTTTTACTCGTTTTAATCGTTTTACCCGTTTTACTCGTTTTACTCGTTTTACTCGTTTTACTCGTTTTACTCGTTTTACTCGTTTTGCTCGTTTTACACGTTTTACTCGTTTTACTCGTTTTACTCGTTTTACTCGTTTTACTCGTTTTACCTCGTTTTACTAGTTTTGCTCGTTTTACTCGTTTTACTCGTTTTACTCGTTTTACTCGTTTTACTCGTTTTACTAGTTTTGCTCGTTTTACTAGTTTTGCTCGTTTTACTCGTTTTACTCGTTTTACTAGTTTTACTCGTATTACTCGTTTTACTCGTTTTACTCGTTTTACTCGTTTTACTCGTTTTACTCGTTTTACTCGTTTTACTCGTTTTGCTCGTTTTACTCGTTTTACTCGTTTTACTCGTTTTACTCGTTTTACTCGTTTTACTCGTTTTACTCGTTTTACTCGTTTTAATCGTTTTACCCGTTTTACTCGTTTTACTCGTTTTACTCGTTTTACTCGTTTTACTCGTTTTACTCGTTTTACTCGTTTTGCTCGTTTTACACGTTTTACTCGTTTTACTCGTTTTACTCGTTTTACTCGTTTTACTCGTTTTACTAGTTTTGCTCGTTTTACTCGTTTTACTCGTTTTACTCGTTTTACTCGTTTTACTCGTTTTACTAGTTTTGCTCGTTTTACTAGTTTTGCTCGTTTTACTCGTTTTACTCGTTTTACTCGTTTTACTCGTTTTACTCGTTTTACTCGTTTTACTCGTTTTACCCGTTTTACTCGTTTTACTCGTTTTACTCGTTTTACTCGTTTTGCTCGTTTTGCTCGTTTTACTCGTTTTACTCGTTTTACTCGTTTTACTCATTTTACTCGTTTTACTCGATTTACTCGTTTTACTCGTTTTACTCGTTTTACTAGTTTTACTCGTTTTACTCGTTTTAATCGTTTCACTCGTTTTACTCGTTTTACTCGTTTTACTCGTTTTACTAGTTTTGCTCGTTTTACTCGTTTTACTCGTTTTACTCGTTTTACTCGTTTTACTCGTTTTACTAGTTTTGCTCGTTTTACTAGTTTTGCTCGTTTTACTCGTTTTACTCGTTTTACTAGTTTTACTCGTATTACTCGTTTTACTCGTTTTACTCGTTTTACTCGTTTTACTCGTTTTACTCGTTTTACTCGTTTTACTCGTTTTGCTCGTTTTACTCGTTTTACTCGTTTTACTCGTTTTACTCGTTTTACTCGTTTTACTCGTTTTACTCGTTTTACTCGTTTTACTCGTTTTACACGTTTTACTCGTTTTACTCGTTTTACTCGTTTTACTCGTTTTACTCGTTTTACTCGTTTTACTAGTTTTGCTCGTTTTACTCGTTTTACTCGTTTTACTCGTTTTACTCGTTTTACTCGTTTTACTTACTCGTTTTACTAGTTTTGCTCGTTTTACTAGTTTTGCTCGTTTTACTCGTTTTACTCGTTTTACTCGTTTTACTCGTTTTACTCGTTTTACTCGTTTTACTCGTTTTACTCGTTTTACTCGTTTTACTCGTTTTACTCGTTTTGCTCGTTTTACTCGTTTTACTCGTTTTACTCGTTTTACTCGTTTTACCCGTTTTACTCGTTTTACTCGTTTTACTCGTTTTACTCGTTTTGCTCGTTTTGCTCGTTTTACTCGTTTTACTCGTTTTACTCGTTTTACTCGTTTTACTCGTTTTACTCGATTTACTCGTTTTACTCGTTTTACTCGTTTTACTAGTTTTACTCGTTTTACTCGTTTTAATCGTTTCACTCGTTTTACTCGTTTTACTCGTTTTACTCGTTTTACTAGTTTTACTCGTTTTACTCGTTTTACTCGTTTTACTCGTTTTGCTCGTTTTACTCGTTTTACTCGTTTTACTCAATTTACTCGTTTTACTCGTTTTACTCGTTTTACTAGTTTTACTCGTTTTACTCGTTTTACTCGTTTTACTCGATTTACTCGTTTTACTCGTTTTACTCGTTTTACTCGTTTTACTCGTTTTACTCGTTTTACTCGTTTTACTCGTTTTACTCGTTTTACTAGTTTTACTAGTTTTACTCGTTTTACTCGTTTTAATCGTTTCACTCGTTTTACTCGTTTTACTCGTTTTACTCGTTTTACTCGTTTTAATCGTTTTACCCGTTTTACTCGTTTTACTCGTTTTACTCGTTTTACTCGTTTTACTCGTTTTACTCGTTTTACTCGTTTTACTCGTTTTACTCGTTTTACTCGTTTTACTCGTTTTACTCGTTTTACTCGTTTTGCTCGTTTTACACGTTTTACTCGTTTTACTCGTTTTACTCGTTTTACTAGTTTTGCTCGTTTTACTCGTTTTACTCGTTTTACTAGTTTTGCTCGTTTTACTCGTTTTACTCGTTTTACTCGTTTAACTCGTTTTACTCGTTTTACTCGTTTTACCCGTTTTGCTCGTTTTACACGTTTTACTCGTTTTACTCGTTTTACTCGTTTTGCTCGTTTTACTCGTTTTGCTCGTTTTGCTCGTTTTACTCGTTTTACTCGTTTTACTCGTTTTACTCGATTTACTCGTTTTACTCGTTTTACTCGTTTTACTAGTTTTACTCGTTTTACTCGTTTTACTCGTTTTACTCGTTTTACTCGATTTACTCGTTTTACTCGTTTTACTCGTTTTACTCGTTTTACTCGTTTTACTCGTTTTGCTCGTTTTGGTCGTTTTGCTCGTTTTGCTCGTTTTACTCGTTTTACTCGTTTTACTCGTTTTACTCGTTTTACTAGTTTTACTAGTTTTACTCGTTTTACTCGTTTTACTCGTTTTACTCGTTTTACTCGTTTTACTAGTTTTACTCGTTTTACTCGTTTTACTCGTTTTACTCGTTTTACTAGTTTTACTAGTTTTACTCGTTTTACTCGTTTTACTCGTTTTAAGCGTTTCACTCGTTTTACTCGTTTTAATCGTTTCACTCGTTTTACTCGTTTTACTCGTTTTACTCGTTTTACTCGTTTTACTCGTTTTACTCGTTTTACTCGTTTTACTCGTTTTACTCGTTTTACTCGTTTTACTCGATTTACTCGTTTTACTCGTTTTACTCGTTTTACTAGTTTTACTCGTTTTACTCGTTTTAATCGTTTCACTCGTTTTACTCGTTTTACTCGTTTTACTCGTTTTACTAGTTTTACTCGTTTTTCTCGTTTGACTCGTTTTGCTCGTTTTACTCGTTTTACTCGTTTTACTCGATTTACTCGTTTTACTCGTTTTACTCGTTTTACTAGTTTTACTCGTTTTACTCGTTTTACTCGTTTTACTCGATTTACTCGTTTTAAGCGTTTCACTCGTTTTACTCGTTTTAATCGTTTCACTCGTTTTACTCGTTTTACTCGTTTTACTCGTTTTACTCGTTTTACTCGTTTTACTCGTTTTACTCGTTTTACTCGTTTTACTCGTTTTACTCGATTTACTCGTTTTACTCGTTTTACTCGTTTTACTAGTTTTACTCGTTTTACTCGTTTTAATCGTTTCACTCGTTTTACTCGTTTTACTCGTTTTACTCGTTTTACTAGTTTTACTCGTTTTTCTCGTTTTACTCGTTTTGCTCGTTTTACTCGTTTTACTCGTTTTACTCGATTTACTCGTTTTACTCGTTTTACTCGTTTTACTAGTTTTACTCGTTTTACTCGTTTTACTCGTTTTACTCGATTTACTCGTTTTACTCGTTTTACTCGTTTTACTCGTTTTACTAGTTTTACTCGTTTTACTCGTTTTACTAGTTTTACTAGTTTTACTCGATTTACTCGTTTTAATCGTTTTACTCGTTTTAATCGTTTCACTCGTTTTACTCGTTTTACTCGTTTTAATCGTTTCACTCGTTTTACTCGTTTTACTCGTTTTACTCGTTTTACTCGTTTTACTCGTTTTACTAGTTTTACTCGTTTTACTCGTTTTACTCGTTTTACTAGTTTTACTCGTTTTACTCGTTTTACTCGTTTTGCTCGTTTTACTCGTTTTACTCGTTTTACTCGATTTACTCGTTTTACTCGTTTTACTCGTTTTACTAGTTTTACTCGTTTTACTCGTTTTACTCGTTTTACTCGATTTACTCGTTTTACTCGTTTTACACGTTTTACTCGTTTTACTCGTTTTACTCGTTTTACTCGTTTTGCTCGTTTTACTCGTTTTGCTCGTTTTACACGTTTTACTCGTTTTACTCGTTTTACTCGTTTTACTAGTTTTGCTCGTTTTACTCGTTTTACTCGTTTTACTAGTTTTGCTCGTTTTACTCGTTTTACTCGTTTTACTCGTTTAACTCGTTTTACTCGTTTTACTCGTTTTACCCGTTTTACTCGTTTTACTCGTTTTACTCGTTTTACTCGTTTTGCTCGTTTTACTCGTTTTGCTCGTTTTGCTCGTTTTACTCGTTTTACTCGTTTTACTCGTTTTACTCGATTTACTCGTTTTACTCGTTTTACTCGTTTTACTAGTTTTACTCGTTTTACTCGTTTTACTCGTTTTACTCGTTTTACTCGATTTACTCGTTTTACTCGTTTTACTCGTTTTACTCGTTTTACTCGTTTTACTCGTTTTACTCGTTTTGCTCGTTTTGCTCGTTTTACTCGTTTTACTCGTTTTACTCGTATTACTCGTTTTACTAGTTTTACTAGTTTTACTCGTTTTACTCGTTTTACTCGTTTTACTCGTTTTACTAGTTTTACTCGTTTTACTCGTTTTACTCGTTTTACTCGTTTTACTAGTTTTACTAGTTTTACTAGTTTTACTCGTTTTACTCGTTTTACTCGTTTTAAGCGTTTCACTCGTTTTACTCGTTTTAATCGTTTCACTCGTTTTACTCGTTTTACTCGTTTTACTCGTTTTACTAGTTTTACTCGTTTTACTCGTTTTACTCGATTTACTCGTTTTACTCGTTTTACTCGTTTTGCTCGTTTTACTCGTTTTACTCGTTTTAATCGTTTCACTCGTTTTACTCGTTTTACTCGTTTTACTCGTTTTAATCGTTTCACTCGTTTTACTCGTTTTACTCGTTTTACTCGTTTTACTCGTTTTACTCGTTTTACTAGTTTTACTCGTTTTACTCGTTTTACTCGTTTTGCTCGTTTTACTCGTTTTACTCGTTTTACTCGATTTACTCGTTTTACTCGTTTTACTCGTTTTACTAGTTTTACTCGTTTTACTCGTTTTACTCGTTTTACTCGATTTACTCGTTTTACTCGTTTTACTCGTTTTGCTCGTTTTACTCGTTTTACTCGTTTTACTCGTTTTACTCGTTTTACTCGTTTTACTCGATTTACTCGTTTTACTCGTTTTACTCGTTTTACTAGTTTTACTCGTTTTACTCGTTTTAATCGTTTCACTCGTTTTACTCGTTTTACTCGTTTTACTCGTTTTACTAGTTTTACTCGTTTTACTCGTTTTACTCGTTTTACTCGTTTTGCTCGTTTTACTCGTTTTACTCGTTTTACTCAATTTACTCGTTTTACTCGTTTTACTCGTTTTACTAGTTTTACTCGTTTTACTCGTTTTACTCGTTTTACTCGATTTACTCGTTTTACTCGTTTTACTCGTTTTACTCGTTTTACTCGTTTTACTCGTTTTACTCGTTTTACTCGTTTTACTCGTTTTACTAGTTTTACTAGTTTTACTCGTTTTACTCGTTTTAATCGTTTCACTCGTTTTACTCGTTTTACTCGTTTTACTCGTTTTACTCGTTTTAATCGTTTTACCCGTTTTACTCGTTTTACTCGTTTTACTCGTTTTACTCGTTTTACTCGTTTTACTCGTTTTACTCGTTTTACTCGTTTTACTCGTTTTACTCGTTTTACTCGTTTTGCTCGTTTTACACGTTTTACTCGTTTTACTCGTTTTACTCGTTTTACTAGTTTTGCTCGTTTTACTCGTTTTACTCGTTTTACTAGTTTTGCTCGTTTTACTCGTTTTACTCGTTTTACTCGTTTAACTCGTTTTACTCGTTTTACTCGTTTTACCCGTTTTGCTCGTTTTACACGTTTTACTCGTTTTACTCGTTTTACTCGTTTTGCTCGTTTTACTCGTTTTGCTCGTTTTGCTCGTTTTACTCGTTTTACTCGTTTTACTCGTTTTACTCGATTTACTCGTTTTACTCGTTTTACTCGTTTTACTAGTTTTACTCGTTTTACTCGTTTTACTCGTTTTACTCGTTTTACTCGATTTACTCGTTTTACTCGTTTTACTCGTTTTACTCGTTTTACTCGTTTTACTCGTTTTGCTCGTTTTGCTCGTTTTGCTCGTTTTGCTCGTTTTACTCGTTTTACTCGTTTTACTCGTTTTACTCGTTTTACTAGTTTTACTAGTTTTACTCGTTTTACTCGTTTTACTCGTTTTACTCGTTTTACTCGTTTTACTAGTTTTACTCGTTTTACTCGTTTTACTCGTTTTACTCGTTTTACTAGTTTTACTAGTTTTACTCGTTTTACTCGTTTTACTCGTTTTAAGCGTTTCACTCGTTTTACTCGTTTTAATCGTTTCACTCGTTTTACTCGTTTTACTCGTTTTACTCGTTTTACTCGTTTTACTCGTTTTACTCGTTTTACTCGTTTTACTCGTTTTACTCGTTTTACTCGTTTTACTCGTTTTACTCGATTTACTCGTTTTACTCGTTTTACTCGTTTTACTAGTTTTACTCGTTTTACTCGTTTTAATCGTTTCACTCGTTTTACTCGTTTTACTCGTTTTACTCGTTTTACTAGTTTTACTCGTTTTTCTCGTTTTACTCGTTTTGCTCGTTTTACTCGTTTTACTCGTTTTACTCGATTTACTCGTTTTACTCGTTTTACTCGTTTTACTAGTTTTACTCGTTTTACTCGTTTTACTCGTTTTACTCGATTTACTCGTTTTAAGCGTTTCACTCGTTTTACTCGTTTTAATCGTTTCACTCGTTTTACTCGTTTTACTCGTTTTACTCGTTTTACTCGTTTTACTCGTTTTACTCGTTTTACTCGTTTTACTCGTTTTACTCGTTTTACTCGTTTTACTCGTTTTACTCGTTTTACTCGTTTTACTCGTTTTACTCGTTTTACTCGTTTTACTCGATTTACTCGTTTTACTCGTTTTACTCGTTTTACTAGTTTTACTCGTTTTACTCGTTTTAATCGTTTCACTCGTTTTACTCGTTTTACTCGTTTTACTCGTTTTACTAGTTTTACTCGTTTTTCTCGTTTTACTCGTTTTGCTCGTTTTACTCGTTTTACTCGTTTTACTCGATTTACTCGTTTTACTCGTTTTACTCGTTTTACTCGTTTTACTAGTTTTACTCGTTTTACTCGTTTTACTCGTTTTACTCGATTTACTCGTTTTACTCGTTTTACTCGTTTTACTCGTTTTACTCGTTTTACTCGTTTTACTAGTTTTACTCGTTTTACTCGTTTTACTAGTTTTACTAGTTTTACTCGATTTACTCGTTTTAATCGTTTTACTCGTTTTAATCGTTTCACTCGTTTTACTCGTTTTACTCGTTTTAATCGTTTCACTCGTTTTACTCGTTTTACTCGTTTTACTCGTTTTACTCGTTTTACTCGTTTTACTAGTTTTACTCGTTTTACTCGTTTTACTCGTTTTACTAGTTTTACTCGTTTTACTCGTTTTACTCGTTTTGCTCGTTTTACTCGTTTTACTCGTTTTACTCGATTTACTCGTTTTACTCGTTTTACTCGTTTTACTCGTTTTACTCGTTTTACTCGATTTACTCGTTTTACTCGTTTTACACGTTTTACTCGTTTTACTCGTTTTACTCGTTTTACTCGTTTTGCTCGTTTTACTCGTTTTGCTCGTTTTACACGTTTTACTCGTTTTACTCGTTTTACTCGTTTTACTAGTTTTGCTCGTTTTACTCGTTTTACTCGTTTTACTAGTTTTGCTCGTTTTACTCGTTTTACTCGTTTTACTCGTTTAACTCGTTTTACTCGTTTTACTCGTTTTACCCGTTTTACTCGTTTTACTCGTTTTACTCGTTTTACTCGTTTTGCTCGTTTTACTCGTTTTGCTCGTTTTGCTCGTTTTACTCGTTTTACTCGTTTTACTCGTTTTACTCGATTTACTCGTTTTACTCGTTTTACTCGTTTTACTAGTTTTACTCGTTTTACTCGTTTTACTCGTTTTACTCGTTTTACTCGATTTACTCGTTTTACTCGTTTTACTCGTTTTACTCGTTTTACTTGTTTTACTCGTTTTACTCGTTTTGCTCGTTTTGCTCGTTTTACTCGTTTTACTCGTTTTACTCGTTTTACTCGTATTACTCGTTTTACTAGTTTTACTAGTTTTACTCGTTTTACTCGTTTTACTCGTTTTACTCGTTTTACTAGTTTTACTCGTTTTACTCGTTTTACTCGTTTTACTCGTTTTACTAGTTTTACTAGTTTTACTAGTTTTACTCGTTTTACTCGTTTTACTCGTTTTAAGCGTTTCACTCGTTTTACTCGTTTTAATCGTTTCACTCGTTTTACTCGTTTTACTCGTTTTACTCGTTTTACTAGTTTTACTCGTTTTACTCGTTTTACTCGATTTACTCGTTTTACTCGTTTTACTCGTTTTGCTCGTTTTACTCGTTTTACTCGTTTTAATCGTTTCACTCGTTTTACTCGTTTTACTCGTTTTACTCGTTTTAATCGTTTCACTCGTTTTACTCGTTTTACTCGTTTTACTCGTTTTACTCGTTTTACTCGTTTTACTAGTTTTACTCGTTTTACTCGTTTTACTCGTTTTGCTCGTTTTACTCGTTTTACTCGATTTACTCGTTTTACTCGTTTTACTAGTTTTACTCGTTTTACTCGTTTTACTCGTTTTACTCGATTTACTCGTTTTACTCGTTTTACTCGTTTTGCTCGTTTTACTCGTTTTACTCGTTTTACTCGTTTTACTCGTTTTACTAGTTTTACTAGTTTTGCTCGTTTTACTAGTTTTGCTCGTTTTACTCGTTTTACTCGTTTTACTAGTTTTACTCGTTTTACTCGTTTTACTCGTTTTACTCGTTTTACTCGTTTTACTCGTTTTACCCGTTTTACTCGTTTTACTCGTTTTACTCGTTTTACTCGTTTTGCTCGTTTTGCTCGTTTTACTCGTTTTACTCGTTTTACTCGTTTTACTCATTTTACTCGTTTTACTCGATTTACTCGTTTTACTCGTTTTACTCGTTTTACTAGTTTTACTCGTTTTACTCGTTTTAATCGTTTCACTCGTTTTACTCGTTTTACTCGTTTTACTCGTTTTACTAGTTTTGCTCGTTTTACTCGTTTTACTCGTTTTACTCGTTTTACTCGTTTTACTCGTTTTACTAATTTTGCTCGTTTTACTAGTTTTGCTCGTTTTACTCGTTTTACTCGTTTTACTAGTTTTACTCGTATTACTCGTTTTACTCGTTTTACTCGTTTTACTCGTTTTACTCGTTTTACTCGTTTTACTCGTTTTACTCGTTTTGCTCGTTTTACTCGTTTTACTCGTTTTACTCGTTTTACTCGTTTTACTCGTTTTACTCGTTTTACTCGTTTTACTCGTTTTACTCGTTTTACACGTTTTACTCGTTTTACTCGTTTTACTCGTTTTACTCGTTTTACTCGTTTTACTCGTTTTACTAGTTTTGCTCGTTTTACTCGTTTTACTCGTTTTACTCGTTTTACTCGTTTTACTAGTTTTGCTCGTTTTACTAGTTTTGCTCGTTTTACTCGTTTTACTCGTTTTACTAGTTTTACTCGTTTTACTCGTTTTACTCGTTTTACTCGTTTTACTCGTTTTACTAGTTTTACTCGTTTTACTCGTTTTACTCGTTTTACTCGTTTTACTCGATTTACTCGTTTTACTCGTTTTACTCGTTTTACTCGTTTTACTCGTTTTACTCGTTTTACTCGTTTTGCTCGTTTTGCTCGTTTTGCTCGTTTTACTCGTTTTACTCGTTTTACTCGTTTTACTCGTTTTACTAGTTTTACTAGTTTTACTCGTTTTACTCGTTTTACTCGTTTTACTCGTTTTACTCGTTTTACTAGTTTTACTCGTTTTACTCGTTTTACTCGTTTTACTCGTTTTACTAGTTTTACTAGTTTTACTCGTTTTACTCGTTTTACTCGTTTTAAGCGTTTCACTCGTTTTACTCGTTTTAATCGTTTCACTCGTTTTACTCGTTTTACTCGTTTTACTCGTTTTACTCGTTTTACTCGTTTTACTCGTTTTACTCGTTTTACTCGTTTTACTCGTTTTACTCGTTTTACTCGTTTTACTCGATTTACTCGTTTTACTCGTTTTACTCGTTTTACTAGTTTTACTCGTTTTACTCGTTTTAATCGTTTCACTCGTTTTACTCGTTTTACTCGTTTTACTCGTTTTACTCGTTTTACTAGTTTTACTCGTTTTTCTCGTTTTACTCGTTTTGCTCGTTTTACTCGTTTTACTCGTTTTACTCGATTTACTCGTTTTACTCGTTTTACTCGTTTTACTAGTTTTACTCGTTTTACTCGTTTTACTCGTTTTACTCGATTTACTCGTTTTACTCGTTTTACTCGTTTTACTCGTTTTACTCGTTTTACTCGTTTTACTAGTTTTACTCGTTTTACTCGTTTTACTAGTTTTACTAGTTTTACTCGATTTACTCGTTTTAATCGTTTTACTCGTTTTAATCGTTTCACTCGTTTTACTCGTTTTACTCGTTTTAATCGTTTCACTCGTTTTACTCGTTTTACTCGTTTTACTCGTTTTACTCGTTTTACTAGTTTTACTCGTTTTACTCGTTTTACTAGTTTTACTCGTTTTACTCGTTTTACTCGTTTTGCTCGTTTTACTCGTTTTACTCGTTTTACTCGATTTACTCGTTTTACTCGTTTTACTCGTTTTACTAGTTTTACTCGTTTTACTCGTTTTACTCGTTTTACTCGATTTACTCGTTTTACTCGTTTTACACGTTTTACTCGTTTTACTCGTTTTACTCGTTTTACTCGTTTTGCTCGTTTTACTCGTTTTGCTCGTTTTACACGTTTTACTCGTTTTACTCGTTTTACTCGTTTTACTAGTTTTGCTCGTTTTACTCGTTTTACTCGTTTTACTAGTTTTGCTCGTTTTACTCGTTTTACTCGTTTTACTCGTTTAACTCGTTTTACTCGTTTTACTCGTTTTACCCGTTTTACTCGTTTTACTCGTTTTACTCGTTTTACTCGTTTTGCTCGTTTTACTCGTTTTGCTCGTTTTGCTCGTTTTACTCGTTTTACTCGTTTTACTCGTTTTACTCGATTTACTCGTTTTACTCGTTTTACTCGTTTTACTAGTTTTACTCGTTTTACTCGTTTTACTCGTTTTACTCGTTTTACTCGATTTACTCGTTTTACTCGTTTTACTCGTTTTACTCGTTTTACTCGTTTTACTCGTTTTACTCGTTTTACTCGTTTTGCTCGTTTTGCTCGTTTTACTCGTTTTACTCGTTTTACTCGTATTACTCGTTTTACTAGTTTTACTAGTTTTACTCGTTTTACTCGTTTTACTCGTTTTACTCGTTTTACTAGTTTTACTCGTTTTACTCGTTTTACTCGTTTTACTCGTTTTACTAGTTTTACTAGTTTTACTAGTTTTACTCGTTTTACTCGTTTTACTCGTTTTAAGCGTTTCACTCGTTTTACTCGTTTTAATCGTTTCACTCGTTTTACTCGTTTTACTCGTTTTACTCGTTTTACTAGTTTTACTCGTTTTACTCGTTTTACTCGATTTACTCGTTTTACTCGTTTTACTCGTTTTGCTCGTTTTACTCGTTTTACTCGTTTTAATCGTTTCACTCGTTTTACTCGTTTTACTCGTTTTACTCGTTTTAATCGTTTCACTCGTTTTACTCGTTTTACTCGTTTTACTCGTTTTACTCGTTTTACTCGTTTTACTAGTTTTACTCGTTTTACTCGTTTTGCTCGTTTTACTCGTTTTACTCGTTTTACTCGTTTTACTCGTTTTACTCGTTTTACTCGTTTTACTCGTTTTACTCGTTTTACTCGTTTTACTCGTTTTACTCGATTTACTCGTTTTACTCGTTTTACTCGTTTTACTCGTTTTACTCGTTTTACTCGTTTTACTCGTTTTACTCGTTTTACTAGTTTTACTAGTTTTACTCGTTTTACTCGTTTTAATCGTTTCACTCGTTTTACTCGTTTTAATCGTTTTACTCGTTTTACTCGTTTTAATCGTTTTACCCGTTTTACTCG
>NW_027485878.1:0-29542 GCF_050908995.1 Andrena cerasifolii
CCCAATTTTGTGCATTCTGAAAATTTTCGCCAGATTTTGGTCAATATATCAGGAGAACATGAAGTGGAAAGAGGTATACTAAATTTCAGCTTCAAAGGCATCACCTTAAAGTTGCAATTAAGAGGCGCAGGCCTTTCAAGACGCTTTCGAAAATTCTGCGTCTCTTCGTGAAACAGTCACTGTCTCGAAACACCTGCACCACTTCTCGCTCTTTCGTTTTCTGTCCGGAGACGTTACTTTGTGCCACCCCTTTCGACGGCATGTTCTCCTGTTACAAAGCCCAATTTTGTGTATTCTCGAAATTTTCGCCAGATTTTGGCCAATAAATCAGGAGAAAATGAATAGGAAAGAGGTATACTAAATTTCAGCTTCAAAGGCATCGCTCAAAAGTATCAAATCAGAGGCGCAGGCCTTTCAAGAGGCGTTCGAAAACTGTGCGACTCTTCGTTAAACAGTCACTGTCTTGAAACATCTGCGTCACTTCTCGCTCATTGGTTTGCCCTCCGGAGAAGTTACTTTGTGCCATCTCTTTCGACGGCATGTTCTCCTGTTACAAAGCCCAATTTTGTGTATTCTCGAAATTTTCGCCAGATTTTGGCCAATAAATCAGGAGAAAATGAAGTGGAAAGAGGTATACTAAATTACAGCTTCAAAGGCATCGCCTTAAAGTTGCAAATAAGAGGGGCAGGCGTTTCAAGAGGCGTTCGAAAATTCTGCGTGTCTGCGTTAAACAGTCACTGTCTCGAAACATCTGCGCCACTTCTCGCTCTTTGATTTGCTCTCCGGAGACGTTACTTTGTGCCATCTCTTTCGATGGCATGTTCTCCTGTTACAAAGCCCAATTTTGTGCATTCTGAAAATTTTCGCCAGATTTTGGTCAATATATCAGGAGAACATGAAGTGGAAAGAGGTATACTAAATTTCAGCTTCAAAGGCATCACCTTAAAGTTGCAATTAAGAGGCGCAGGCCTTTCAAGACGCTTTCGAAAATTCTGCGTCTCTTCGTGAAACAGTCACTGTCTCGAAACACCTGCACCACTTCTCGCTCTTTCGTTTTCTGTCCGGAGACGTTACTTTGTGCCACCCTTTTCGACGGCATGTTCTCCTGTTACAAAGCCCAATTTTGTGTATTCTCGAAATTTTCGCCAGATTTTGGCCAATAAATCAGGAGAAAATGAATAGGAAAGAGGTATACTAAATTTCAGCTTCAAAGGCATCGCTTAAAAGTATCAAATCAGAGGCGCAGGCCTTTCAAGAGGCGTTCGAAAACTGTGCGACTCTTCGTTAAACAGTCACTGTCTTGAAACATCTGCGTCACTTCTCGCTCATTGGTTTGCCCTCCGGAGACGTTACTTTGTGCCATCTCTTTCGACGGCATGTTCTCCTGTTACAAAGCCCAATTTTGTACATTCTGAAAATTTTCGCTAGATTTTGGCCATTATATCAGGAGAACATGAAGTGGAAAGAGGTATACTAAATTTCAGCTTCAAAGGCATCGCTTAAAAGTATCAAATCAGAGGCGCAGGCCTTTCAAGACGCTTTCGAAAATGCTGCGTCTCTTCGTGAAACAGTCACTGTCTCGAAACACCTGCACCACTTCTCGCTCTTTCGTTTTCTGTCCGGAGACGTTACTTTGTGCCACCCCTTTCGACGGCATGTTCTCCTGTTACAAAGCCCAATTTTGTGTATTCTCGAAATTTTCGCCAGATTTTGGCCAATAAATCAGGAGAAAATGAATAGGAAAGAGGTATACTAAATTTCAGCTTCAAAGGCATCGCCTTAAAGTTGCAAATAAGAGGCGCAGGCCTTTCAAGATGCGTTCGAAAATTCTGCGTGTCTTCGTTAAACAGTCACTCTCTCGAAACATCTGCGCCACTTCTCGCTCATTGATTTGCCCTCCAGAGACGTTACTTTGTGCCATCTCTTTCGACGGCATGTTCTCCTGTTACAAAGCCCAATTTTGTACATTCTGAAAATTTTCGCTAGATTTTGGCCATTATATCAGGAGAACATGAAGTGGAAAGAGGTATACTAAATTTCAGCTTCAAAGGCATCGCTTAAAAGTATCAAATCAGAGCCGCAGGCCTTTCAAGAGGCGTTCGAAAATTGTGCGACTCTTCGTTAAACAGTCACTGTCTTGAAACATCTGCGTCACTTCTCGCTGATTGGTTTGCCCTCCGGAGACGTTACTTTGTGCCATCTCTTTCGACGGCAATGTTCTCCTGTTACAAAGCCCAATTTTGTGTATTCTCGAAATATTCGCCAGATTTTGGCCAATATATCAGGAGAACATGAAGTGGAAAGAGGTATACTAAATTTCAGCTTCAAAGGCATCGCCTTAAAGTTGCAAATCAGAGGCGCAGGCCTTTCAAGAGGCGTTCGAAAATTCTGCGTCTCTTCGTTAAACAGTCACTGTCTCGAAACACCTGCGCCACTTCTCGCTCTTTGATTTGCTCTCCGGAGACGTTACTTTGTGCCATCTCTTTCGACGGCATGTTCTCCTGTTACAAAGCCCAATGTTGTGCATTCTGAAAATTTTCGCCAGATTTTGGCCAATATATCAGGAGAACATGAAGTGGAAAGAGGTATACTAAATTTCAGCTTCAAAGGCATCGCCTTAAAGTTGCAAATAAGAGGCGCAGGCCTTTCAAGAGGCGTTCGAAAATTCTGCGTCTCTTCGTTAATCAGTCACTGTCTCGAAACATCTGCGCCACATCTCGCTCTTTGATTTGCCCTCCGGAGACGTTACTTTGTGCCATCTCATTCGACGGCATGTTCTCCTGTTACAAAGCCCAATTTTGTGCATTCTGAAAATTTTCGCTAGATTTTGGCCAATATATCAGGAGAACATGAAGTGGAAAGAGGTATACTAAATTTCAGCTTCAAAGGCATCGCTTAAAAGTATCAAATCAGAGCCGCAGGCCTTTCAAGAGGCGTTCGAAAATTCTGCGTCTCTTCGTTAAACAGTCACTGTCTCGAAACACCTGCGCCACTTCTCGCTCTTTGATTTGCTCTCCGGAGACGTTACTTTGTGCCACCCCTTTCGACGGCATGTTCTCCTGTTACAAAGCCCAATTTTGTGTATTCTCGAAATTTTCGCCAGATTTTGGCCAATAAATCAGGAGAAAATGAATAGGAAAGAGGTATACTAAATTTCAGCTTCAAAGGCATCGCTTAAAAGTATCAAATCAGAGGCGCAGGCCTTTCAAGAGGCGTTCGAAAATTCTGCGTCTCTTCGTGAAACAGTCACTGTCTCGAAACACCTGCACCACTTCTCGCTCTTTCGTTTTCTGTCCGGAGACGTTACTTTGTGCCACCCCTTTCGACGGCATGTTCTCCTGTTACAAAGCCCAATTTTGTGTATTCTCGAAATTTTCGCCAGATTTTGGCCAATATATCAGGAGAACATGAAGTCAAAAGAGGTATACTAAATTTCAGCTTCAAAGGCATCGCCTTAAAGTTGCAAATAAGAGGCGCAGGCCTTTCAAGAGGCTTTCGAAAATTCTGCGTCTCTTCGTGAAACAGTCACTGTCTCGAAACACCTGCGCCACTTCTCGCTCTTTGATTTGCTCTCCGGAGACATTACTTTGTTCCATGTCTTTCGACGGCATGTTCTCCTGTTACAAAGCCCAATTTTGTGTATTTTCGAAATTTTCGCCAGATTTTGGCCAATAAATCAGGAGAAAATGAAGTGGAAAGAGGTATACTAAATTTCAGCTTCAAAGGCATCGCCTTAAAGTTGCAAATAAGAGGCGCAGGCCTTTCAAGAGGCGTTCGAAAATTCTGCGTGTCTTCGTTAAACAGTCACTCTCTCGAAACATCTGCGCCACTTCTCGCTCATTGATTTGCCCTCCAGAGACGTTACTTTGTGCCATCTCTTTCGACGGCATGTTCTCCTGTTACAAAGCCCAATTTTGTACATTCTGAAAATTTTCGCTAGATTTTGGCCATTATATCAGGAGAACATGAAGTGGAAAGAGGTATACTAAATTTCAGCTTCAAAGGCATCGCTTAAAAGTATCAAATCAGAGCCGCAGGCCTTTCAAGAGGCGTTCGAAAATTGTGCGACTCTTCGTTAAACAGTCACTGTCTTGAAACATCTGCGTCACTTCTCGCTGATTGGTTTGCCCTCCGGAGACGTTACTTTGTGCCATCTCTTTCGACGGCATGTTCTCCTGTTACAAAGCCCAATTTTGTGTATTCTCGAAATATTCGCCAGATTTTGGCCAATATATCAGGAGAACATGAAGTGGAAAGAGGTATACTAAATTTCAGCTTCAAAGGCATCGCCTTAAAGTTGCAAATCAGAGGCGCAGGCCTTTCAAGAGGCGTTCGAAAATTCTGCGTCTCTTCGTTAAACAGTCACTGTCTCGAAACACCTGCGCCACTTCTCGCTCTTTGATTTGCTCTCCGGAGACGTTACTTTGTGCCATCTCTTTCGACGGCATGTTCTCCTGTTACAAAGCCCAATGTTGTGCATTCTGAAAATTTTCGCCAGATTTTGGCCAATATATCAGGAGAACATGAAGTGGAAAGAGGTATACTAAATTTCAGCTTCAAAGGCATCGCCTTAAAGTTGCAAATAAGAGGCGCAAGCCTTTCAAGAGGCGTTCGAAAATTCTGCGTGTCTTCGTTAAACAGTCACTCTCTCGAAACATCTGCGCCACTTCTCGCTCATTGATTTTCCCTCCGGAGACGTTACTTTGTGCCATCTCTTTCGACGGCATGTTCTCCTGTTACAAAGCCCAATTTTGTACATTCTGAAAATTTTCGCTAGATTTTGGCCATTATATCAGGAGAACATGAAGTGGAAAGAGGTATACTAAATTTCAGCTTCAAAGGCATCACCTTAAAGTTGCAATTAAGAGGCGCAGGCCTTTCAAGACGCTTTCGAAAATTCTGCGTCTCTTCGTGAAACAGTCACTGTCTCGAAACACCTGCACCACTTCTCGCTCTTTCGTTTTCTGTCCGGAGACGTTACTTTGTGCCACCCCTTTCGACGGCATGTTCTCCTGTTACAAAGCCCAATTTTGTGTATTCTCGAAATTTTCGCCAGATTTTGGCCAATAAATCAGGAGAAAATGAATAGGAAAGAGGTATACTAAATTTCAGCTTCAAAGGCATCGCCTTAAAGTTGCAAATAAGAGGGGCAGGCGTTTCAAGAGGCGTTCGAAAATTCTGCGTGTCTGCGTTAAACAGTCACTGTCTCGAAACATCTGCGCCACTTCTCGCTCTTTGATTTGCTCTCCGGAGACGTTACTTTGTGCCATCTCTTTCGACGGCATGTTCTCCTGTTACAAAGCCCAATTTTGTGCATTCGGAAAATTTTCGCCAGATTTTGGCCAATATATCAGGAGAACATGAAGTCAAAAGAGGTATACTAAATTTCAGCTTCAAAGGCATCGCCTTAAAGTTGCAAATAAGAGGCGCAGGCCTTTCAAGAGGCTTTCGAAAATTCTGCGTCTCTTCGTGAAACAGTCACTGTCTCGAAACACCTGCGCCACTTCTCGCTCTTTGATTTGCTCTCCGGAGACATTACTTTGTTCCATGTCTTTCGACGGCATGTTCTCCTGTTACAAAGCCCAATTTTGTGTATTTTCGAAATTTTCGCCAGATTGTGGCCAATAAATCAGGAGAAAATGAAGTGGAAAGAGGTATACTAAATTTCAGCTTCAAAGGCATCGCCTTAAAGTTGCAAATAAGAGGCGCAGGCGTTTCAATAGGCGTTCGAAAATTCTGCGTGTCTTCGTTAAACAGTCACTCTCTCGAAACATCTGCGCCACTTCTCGCTCATTGATTTGCCCTCCAGAGACGTTACTTTGTGCCATCTCTTTCGACGGCATGTTCTCCTGTTACAAAGCCCAATTTTGTACATTCTGAAAATTTTCGCCAGATTTTGGCCATTATATCAGGAGAACATGAAGTGGAAAGAGGTATACTAAATTTCAGCTTCAAAGGCATCGCTTAAAAGTATCAAATCAGAGCCGCAGGCCTTTCAAGAGGCGTTCGAAAATTGTGCGACTCTTCGTTAAACAGTCACTGTCTTGAAACATCTGCGTCACTTCTCGCTGATTGGTTTGCCCTCCGGAGACGTTACTTTGTGCCATCTCTTTCGACGGCATGTTCTCCTGTTACAAAGCCCAATTTTGTGTATTCTCGAAATATTCGCCAGATTTTGGCCAATATATCAGGAGAACATGAAGTGGAAAGAGGTATACTAAATTTCAGCTTCAAAGGCATCGCCTTAAAGTTGCAAATCAGAGGCGCAGGCCTTTCAAGAGGCGTTCGAAAATTCTGCGTCTCTTCGTTAAACAGTCACTGTCTCGAAACACCTGCGCCACTTCTCGCTCTTTGATTTGCTCTCCGGAGACGTTACTTTGTGCCATCTCTTTCGACGGCATGTTCTCCTGTTACAAAGCCCAATGTTGTGCATTCTGAAAATTTTCGCCAGATTTTGGCCAATATATCAGGAGAACATGAAGTGGAAAGAGGTATACTAAATTTCAGCTTCAAAGGCATCGCCTTAAAGTTGCAAATAAGAGGCGCAAGCCTTTCAAGAGGCGTTCGAAAATTCTGCGTGTCTTCGTTAAACAGTCACTCTCTCGAAACATCTGCGCCACTTCTCGCTCATTGATTTTCCCTCCGGAGACGTTACTTTGTGCCATCTCTTTCGACGGCATGTTCTCCTGTTACAAAGCCCAATTTTGTACATTCTGAAAATTTTCGCTAGATTTTGGCCATTATATCAGGAGAACATGAAGTGGAAAGAGGTATACTAAATTTCAGCTTCAAAGGCATCACCTTAAAGTTGCAATTAAGAGGCGCAGGCCTTTCAAGACGCTTTCGAAAATTCTGCGTCTCTTCGTGAAACAGTCACTGTCTCGAAACACCTGCACCACTTCTCGCTCTTTCGTTTTCTGTCCGGAGACGTTACTTTGTGCCACCCCTTTCGACGGCATGTTCTCCTGTTACAAAGCCCAATTTTGTGTATTCTCGAAATTTTCGCCAGATTTTGGCCAATAAATCAGGAGAAAATGAATAGGAAAGAGGTATACTAAATTTCAGCTTCAAAGGCATCGCCTTAAAGTTGCAAATAAGAGGGGCAGGCGTTTCAAGAGGCGTTCGAAAATTCTGCGTGTCTGCGTTAAACAGTCACTGTCTCGAAACATCTGCGCCACTTCTCGCTCTTTGATTTGCTCTCCGGAGACGTTACTTTGTGCCATCTCTTTCGACGGCATGTTCTCCTGTTACAAAGCCCAATTTTGTGCATTCGGAAAATTTTCGCCAGATTTTGGCCAATATATCAGGAGAACATGAAGTCAAAAGAGGTATACTAAATTTCAGCTTCAAAGGCATCGCCTTAAAGTTGCAAATAAGAGGCGCAGGCCTTTCAAGAGGCTTTCGAAAATTCTGCGTCTCTTCGTGAAACAGTCACTGTCTCGAAACACCTGCGCCACTTCTCGCTCTTTGATTTGCTCTCCGGAGACATTACTTTGTTCCATGTCTTTCGACGGCATGTTCTCCTGTTACAAAGCCCAATTTTGTGTATTTTCGAAATTTTCGCCAGATTGTGGCCAATAAATCAGGAGAAAATGAAGTGGAAAGAGGTATACTAAATTTCAACTTCAAAGGCATCGCCTTAAAGTTGCAAATAAGAGGCGCAGGCGTTTCAATAGGCGTTCGAAAATTCTGCGTGTCTTCGTTAAACAGTCACTCTCTCGAAACATCTGCGCCACTTCTCGCTCATTGATTTGCCCTCCAGAGACGTTACTTTGTGCCATCTCTTTCGACGGCATGTTCTCCTGTTACAAAGCCCAATTTTGTACATTCTGAAAATTTTCGCCAGATTTTGGCCATTATATCAGGAGAACATGAAGTGGAAAGAGGTATACTAAATTTCAGCTTCAAAGGCATCGCTTAAAAGTATCAAATCAGAGCCGCAGGCCTTTCAAGAGGCGTTCGAAAATTGTGCGACTCTTCGTTAAACAGTCACTGTCTTGAAACATCTGCGTCACTTCTCGCTGATTGGTTTGCCCTCCGGAGACGTTACTTTGTGCCATCTCTTTCGACGGCATGTTCTCCTGTTACAAAGCCCAATTTTGTGTATTCTCGAAATATTCGCCAGATTTTGGCCAATATATCAGGAGAACATGAAGTGGAAAGAGGTATACTAAATTTCAGCTTCAAAGGCATCGCCTTAAAGTTGCAAATCAGAGGCGCAGGCCTTTCAAGAGGCGTTCGAAAATTCTGCGTCTCTTCGTTAAACAGTCACTGTCTCGAAACACCTGCGCCACTTCTCGCTCTTTGATTTGCTCTCCGGAGACGTTACTTTGTGCCATCTCTTTCGACGGCATGTTCTCCTGTTACAAAGCCCAATGTTGTGCATTCTGAAAATTTTCGCCAGATTTTGGCCAATATATCAGGAGAACATGAAGTGGAAAGAGGTATACTAAATTTCAGCTTCAAAGGCATCGCCTTAAAGTTGCAAATAAGAGGCGCAGGCCTTTCAAGAGGCGTTCGAAAATTCTGCGTCTCTTCGTTAATCAGGCACTGTCTCGAAACATCTGCGCCACATCTCGCTCTTTGATTTGCCCTCCGGAGACGTTACTTTGTGCCATCTCATTCGACGGCATGTTCTCCTGTTACAAAGCCCAATTTTGTGCATTCTGAAAATTTTCGCTAGATTTTGGCCAATATATCAGGAGAACATGAAGTGGAAAGAGGTATACTAAATTTCAGCTTCAAAGGCATCGCTTAAAAGTATCAAATCAGAGCCGCAGGCCTTTCAAGAGGCGTTCGAAAATTCTGCGTCTCTTCGTTAAACAGTCACTGTCTCGAAACACCTGCGCCACTTCTCGCTCTTTGATTTGCTCTCCGGAGACGTTACTTTGTGCCACCCCTTTCGACGGCATGTTCTCCTGTTACAAAGCCCAATTTTGTGTATTCTCGAAATTTTCGCCAGATTTTGGCCAATAAATCAGGAGAAAATGAATAGGAAAGAGGTATACTAAATTTCAGCTTCAAAGGCATCGCTTAAAAGTATCAAATCAGAGGCGCAGGCCTTCCAAGAGGCGTTCGAAAATTCTGCGTCTCTTCGTGAAACAGTCACTGTCTCGAAACACCTGCACCACTTCTCGCTCTTTCGTTTTCTGTCCGGAGACGTTACTTTGTGCCACCCCTTTCGACGGCATGTTCTCCTGTTACAAAGCCCAATTTTGTGTATTCTCGAAATTTTCGCCAGATTTTGGCCAATATATCAGGAGAACATGAAGTCAAAAGAGGTATACTAAATTTCAGCTTCAAAGGCATCGCCTTAAAGTTGCAAATAAGAGGCGCAGGCCTTTCAAGAGGCTTTCGAAAATTCTGCGTCTCTTCGTGAAACAGTCACTGTCTCGAAACACCTGCGCCACTTCTCGCTCTTTGATTTGCTCTCCGGAGACATTACTTTGTTCCATGTCTTTCGACGGCATGTTCTCCTGTTACAAAGCCCAATTTTGTGTATTTTCGAAATTTTCGCCAGATTTTGGCCAATAAATCAGGAGAAAATGAAGTGGAAAGAGGTATACTAAATTTCAGCTTCAAAGGCATCGCCTTAAAGTTGCAAATAAGAGGCGCAGGCCTTTCAAGAGGCGTTCGAAAATTCTGCGTGTCTTCGTTAAACAGTCACTCTCTCGAAACATCTGCGCCACTTCTCGCTCATTGATTTGCCCTCCAGAGACGTTACTTTGTGCCATCTCTTTCGACGGCATGTTCTCCTGTTACAAAGCCCAATTTTGTACATTCTGAAAATTTTCGCTAGATTTTGGCCATTATATCAGGAGAACATGAAGTGGAAAGAGGTATACTAAATTTCAGCTTCAAAGGCATCGCTTAAAAGTATCAAATCAGAGCCGCAGGCCTTTCAAGAGGCGTTCGAAAATTGTGCGACTCTTCGTTAAACAGTCACTGTCTTGAAACATCTGCGTCACTTCTCGCTGATTGGTTTGCCCTCCGGAGACGTTACTTTGTGCCATCTCTTTCGACGGCATGTTCTCCTGTTACAAAGCCCAATTTTGTGTATTCTCGAAATATTCGCCAGATTTTGGCCAATATATCAGGAGAACATGAAGTGGAAAGAGGTATACTAAATTTCAGCTTCAAAGGCATCGCCTTAAAGTTGCAAATCAGAGGCGCAGGCCTTTCAAGAGGCGTTCGAAAATTCTGCGTCTCTTCGTTAAACAGTCACTGTCTCGAAACACCTGCGCCACTTCTCGCTCTTTGATTTGCTCTCCGGAGACGTTACTTTGTGCCATCTCTTTCGACGGCATGTTCTCCTGTTACAAAGCCCAATGTTGTGCATTCTGAAAATTTTCGCCAGATTTTGGCCAATATATCAGGAGAACATGAAGTGGAAAGAGGTATACTAAATTTCAGCTTCAAAGGCATCGCCTTAAAGTTGCAAATAAGAGGCGCAAGCCTTTCAAGAGGCGTTCGAAAATTCTGCGTGTCTTCGTTAAACAGTCACTCTCTCGAAACATCTGCGCCACTTCTCGCTCATTGATTTTCCCTCCGGAGACGTTACTTTGTGCCATCTCTTTCGACGGCATGTTCTCCTGTTACAAAGCCCAATTTTGTACATTCTGAAAATTTTCGCTAGATTTTGGCCATTATATCAGGAGAACATGAAGTGGAAAGAGGTATACTAAATTTCAGCTTCAAAGGCATCACCTTAAAGTTGCAATTAAGAGGCGCAGGCCTTTCAAGACGCTTTCGAAAATTCTGCGTCTCTTCGTGAAACAGTCACTGTCTCGAAACACCTGCACCACTTCTCGCTCTTTCGTTTTCTGTCCGGAGACGTTACTTTGTGCCACCCCTTTCGACGGCATGTTCTCCTGTTACAAAGCCCAATTTTGTGTATTCTCGAAATTTTCGCCAGATTTTGGCCAATAAATCAGGAGAAAATGAATAGGAAAGAGGTATACTAAATTTCAGCTTCAAAGGCATCGCCTTAAAGTTGCAAATAAGAGGGGCAGGCGTTTCAAGAGGCGTTCGAAAATTCTGCGTGTCTGCGTTAAACAGTCACTGTCTCGAAACATCTGCGCCACTTCTCGCTCTTTGATTTGCTCTCCGGAGACGTTACTTTGTGCCATCTCTTTCGACGGCATGTTCTCCTGTTACAAAGCCCAATTTTGTGCATTCGGAAAATTTTCGCCAGATTTTGGCCAATATATCAGGAGAACATGAAGTCAAAAGAGGTATACTAAATTTCAGCTTCAAAGGCATCGCCTTAAAGTTGCAAATAAGAGGCGCAGGCCTTTCAAGAGGCTTTCGAAAATTCTGCGTCTCTTCGTGAAACAGTCACTGTCTCGAAACACCTGCGCCACTTCTCGCTCTTTGATTTGCTCTCCGGAGACATTACTTTGTTCCATGTCTTTCGACGGCATGTTCTCCTGTTACAAAGCCCAATTTTGTGTATTTTCGAAATTTTCGCCAGATTTTGGCCAATAAATCAGGAGAAAATGAAGTGGAAAGAGGTATACTAAATTTCAGCTTCAAAGGCATCGCCTTAAAGTTGCAAATAAGAGGCGCAGGCGTTTCAATAGGCGTTCGAAAATTCTGCGTGTCTTCGTTAAACAGTCACTCTCTCGAAACATCTGCGCCACTTCTCGCTCATTGATTTGCCCTCCAGAGACGTTACTTTGTGCCATCTCTTTCGACGGCATGTTCTCCTGTTACAAAGCCCAATTTTGTACATTCTGAAAATTTTCGCCAGATTTTGGCCATTATATCAGGAGAACATGAAGTGGAAAGAGGTATACTAAATTTCAGCTTCAAAGGCATCGCTTAAAAGTATCAAATCAGAGCCGCAGGCCTTTCAAGAGGCGTTCGAAAATTGTGCGACTCTTCGTTAAACAGTCACTGTCTTGAAACATCTGCGTCACTTCTCGCTGATTGGTTTGCCCTCCGGAGACGTTACTTTGTGCCATCTCTTTCGACGGCATGTTCTCCTGTTACAAAGCCCAATTTTGTGTATTCTCGAAATATTCGCCAGATTTTGGCCAATATATCAGGAGAACATGAAGTGGAAAGAGGTATACTAAATTTCAGCTTCAAAGGCATCGCCTTAAAGTTGCAAATCAGAGGCGCACGCCTTTCAAGAGGCGTTCGAAAATTCTGCGTCTCTTCGTTAAACAGTCACTGTCTCGAAACACCTGCGCCACTTCTCGCTCTTTCGTTTTCTGTCCGGAGACGTTACTTTGTGCCACCCCTTTCGACGGCATGTTCTCCTGTTACAAAGCCCAATTTTGTGTATTCTCGAAATTTTCGCCAGATTTTGGCCAATAAATCAGGAGAAAATGAATAGGAAAGAGGTATACTAAATTTCAGCTTCAAAGGCATCGCTTAAAAGTATCAAATCAGAGGCGCAGGCCTTTCAAGAGGCGTTCGAAAACTGTGCGACTCTTCGTTAAACAGTCACTGTCTTGAAACATCTGCGTCACTTCTCGCTCATTGGTTTGCCCTCCGGAGACGTTACTTTGTGCCATCTCTTTCGACGGCATGTTCTCCTGTTACAAAGCCCAATTTTGTGTATTCTCGAAATTTTCGCCAGATTTTGGCCAATAAATCAGGAGAAAATGAAGTGGAAAGAGGTATACTAAATTTCAGCTTCAAAGGCATCGCCTTAAAGTTGCAAATAAGAGGGGCAGGCGTTTCAAGAGGCGTTCGAAAATTCTGCGTGTCTGCGTTAAACAGTCACTGTCTCGAAACATCTGCGCCACTTCTCGCTCTTTGATTTTCCCTCCGGAGACGTTACTTTGTGCCATCTCTTTCGACGGCATGTTCTCCTGTTACAAAGCCCAATTTTGTACATTCTGAAAATTTTCGCTAGATTTTGGCCATTATATCAGGAGAACATGAAGTGGAAAGAGGTATACTAAATTTCAGCTTCAAAGGCATCGCTTAAAAGTATCAAATCAGAGGCGCAGGCCTTTCAAGAGGCGTTCGAAAACTGTGCGACTCTTCGTTAAACAGTCACTGTCTTGAAACATCTGCGTCACATCTCGCTCATTGGTTTGCCCTCCGGAGACGTTACTTTGTGCCATCTCTTTCGACGGCATGTTCTCCTGTTACAAAGCACAATTTTGTGTATTCTCGAAATTTTCGCCAGATTTTGGCCAATATATCAGGAGAACATGAAGTGGAAAGAGGTATACTAAATTTCAGCTTCAAAGGCATCGCCTTGAAGTTGCAAATCAGAGGCGCAGGCCTTTCAAGAGGCGTTCGAAAATTCTGCGTGTCTTCGTTAAACAGTCACTGTCTCGAAACATCTGCGCCACTTCTCGCTCTTTGATTTGCTCTCCGGAGACGTTACTTTGTGCCATCTCTTTCGATGGCATGTTCTCCTGTTACAAAGCCCAATTTTGTGCATTCTGAAAATTTTCGCCAGATTTTGGTCAATATATCAGGAGAACATGAAGTGGAAAGAGGTATACTAAATTTCAGCTTCAAAGGCATCACCTTAAAGTTGCAATTAAGAGGCGCAGGCCTTTCAAGACGCTTTCGAAAATTCTGCGTCTCTTCGTGAAACAGTCACTGTCTCGAAACACCTGCACCACTTCTCGCTCTTTCGTTTTCTGTCCGGAGACGTTACTTTGTGCCACCCCTTTCGACGGCATGTTCTCCTGTTACAAAGCCCAATTTTGTGTATTCTCGAAATTTTCGCCAGATTTTGGCCAATAAATCAGGAGAAAATGAATAGGAAAGAGGTATACTAAATTTCAGCTTCAAAGGCATCGCTTAAAAGTATCAAATCAGAGGCGCAGGCCTTTCAAGAGGCGTTCGAAAACTGTGCGACTCTTCGTTAAACAGTCACTGTCTTGAAACATCTGCGTCACTTCTCGCTCATTGGTTTGCCCTCCGGAGACGTTACTTTGTGCCATCTCTTTCGACGGCATGTTCTCCTGTTACAAAGCCCAATTTTGTGTATTCTCGAAATTTTCGCCAGATTTTGGCCAATAAATCAGGAGAAAATGAAGTGGAAAGAGGTATACTAAATTTCAGCTTCAAAGGCATCGCCTTAAAGTTGCAAATAAGAGGGGCAGGCGTTTCAAGAGGCGTTCGAAAATTCTGCGTGTCTGCGTTAAACAGTCACTGTCTCGAAACATCTGCGCCACTTCTCGCTCTTTGATTTGCTCTCCGGAGACGTTACTTTGTGCCATCTCTTTCGACGGCATGTTCTCCTGTTACAAAGCCCAATTTTGTGCATTCGGAAAATTTTCGCCAGATTTTGGCCAATATATCAGGAGAACATGAAGTCAAAAGAGGTATACTAAATTTCAGCTTCAAAGGCATCGCCTTAAAGTTGCAAATAAGAGGCGCAGGCCTTTCAAGAGGCTTTCGAAAATTCTGCGTCTCTTCGTGAAACAGTCACTGTCTCGAAACACCTGCGCCACTTCTCGCTCTTTGATTTGCTCTCCGGAGACATTACTTTGTTCCATGTCTTTCGACGGCATGTTCTCCTGTTACAAAGCCCAATTTTGTGTATTTTCGAAATTTTCGCCAGATTTTGGCCAATAAATCAGGAGAAAATGAAGTGGAAAGAGGTATACTAAATTTCAGCTTCAAAGGCATCGCCTTAAAGTTGCAAATAAGAGGCGCAGGCGTTTCAATAGGCGTTCGAAAATTCTGCGTGTCTTCGTTAAACAGTCACTCTCTCGAAACATCTGCGCCACTTCTCGCTCATTGATTTGCCCTCCAGAGACGTTACTTTGTGCCATCTCTTTCGACGGCATGTTCTCCTGTTACAAAGCCCAATTTTGTACATTCTGAAAATTTTCGCCAGATTTTGGCCATTATATCAGGAGAACATGAAGTGGAAAGAGGTATACTAAATTTCAGCTTCAAAGGCATCGCTTAAAAGTATCAAATCAGAGCCGCAGGCCTTTCAAGAGGCGTTCGAAAATTGTGCGACTCTTCGTTAAACAGTCACTGTCTTGAAACATCTGCGTCACTTCTCGCTGATTGGTTTGCCCTCCGGAGACGTTACTTTGTGCCATCTCTTTCGACGGCATGTTCTCCTGTTACAAAGCCCAATTTTGTGTATTCTCGAAATATTCGCCAGATTTTGGCCAATATATCAGGAGAACATGAAGTGGAAAGAGGTATACTAAATTTCAGCTTCAAAGGCATCGCCTTAAAGTTGCAAATCAGAGGCGCACGCCTTTCAAGAGGCGTTCGAAAATTCTGCGTCTCTTCGTTAAACAGTCACTGTCTCGAAACACCTGCGCCACTTCTCGCTCTTTGATTTGCTCTCCGGAGACGTTACTTTGTGCCATCTCTTTCGACGGCATGTTCTCCTGTTACAAAGCCCAATGTTGTGCATTCTGAAAATTTTCGCCAGATTTTGGCCAATATATCAGGAGAACATGAAGTGGAAAGAGGTATACTAAATTTCAGCTTCAAAGGCATCGCCTTAAAGTTGCAAATAAGAGGCGCAGGCCTTTCAAGAGGCGTTCGAAAATTCTGCGTCTCTTCGTTAATCAGTCACTGTCTCGAAACATCTGCGCCACATCTCGCTCTTTGATTTGCCCTCCGGAGACGTTACTTTGTGCCATCTCTTTCGACGGCATGTTCTCCTGTTACAAAGCCCAATTTTGTGCATTCTGAAAATTTTCGCCAGATTTTGGTCAATATATCAGGAGAACATGAAGTGGAAAGAGGTATACTAAATTTCAGCTTCAAAGGCATCACCTTAAAGTTGCAATTAAGAGGCGCAGGCCTTTCAAGACGCTTTCGAAAATTCTGCGTCTCTTCGTGAAACAGTCACTGTCTCGAAACACCTGCACCACTTCTCGCTCTTTCGTTTTCTGTCCGGAGACGTTACTTTGTGCCACCCCTTTCGACGGCATGTTCTCCTGTTACAAAGCCCAATTTTGTGTATTCTCGAAATTTTCGCCAGATTTTGGCCAATAAATCAGGAGAAAATGAATAGGAAAGAGGTATACTAAATTTCAGCTTCAAAGGCATCGCTCAAAAGTATCAAATCAGAGGCGCAGGCCTTTCAAGAGGCGTTCGAAAACTGTGCGACTCTTCGTTAAACAGTCACTGTCTTGAAACATCTGCGTCACTTCTCGCTCATTGGTTTGCCCTCCGGAGACGTTACTTTGTGCCATCTCTTTCGACGGCATGTTCTCCTGTTACAAAGCCCAATTTTGGGTATTCTCGAAATTTTCGCCAGATTTTGGCCAATAAATCAGGAGAAAATGAAGTGGAAAGAGGTATACTTAATTACAGCTTCAAAGGCATCGCCTTAAAGTTGCAAATAAGAGGGGCAGGCGTTTCAAGAGGCGTTCGAAAATTCTGCGTGTCTGCGTTAAACAGTCACTGTCTCGAAACATCTGCGCCACTTCTCGCTCTTTGATTTGCTCTCCGGAGACGTTACTTTGTGCCATCTCTTTCGATGGCATGTTCTCCTGTTACAAAGCCCAATTTTGTGCATTCTGAAAATTTTCGCCAGATTTTGGTCAATATATCAGGAGAACATGAAGTGGAAAGAGGTATACTAAATTTCAGCTTCAAAGGCATCACCTTAAAGTTGCAATTAAGAGGCGCAGGCCTTTCAAGACGCTTTCGAAAATTCTGCGTCTCTTCGTGAAACAGTCACTGTCTCGAAACACCTGCACCACTTCTCGCTCTTTCGTTTTCTGTCCGGAGACGTTACTTTGTGCCACCCTTTTCGACGGCATGTTCTCCTGTTACAAAGCCCAATTTTGTGTATTCTCGAAATTTTCGCCAGATTTTGGCCAATAAATCAGGAGAAAATGAATAGGAAAGAGGTATACTAAATTTCAGCTTCAAAGGCATCGCTTAAAAGTATCAAATCAGAGGCGCAGGCCTTTCAAGAGGCGTTCGAAAATTCTGCGTCTCTTCGTGAAACAGTCACTGTCTCGAAACACCTGCACCACTTCTCGCTCTTTCGTTTTCTGTCCGGAGACGTTACTTTGTGCCACCCCTTTCGACGGCATGTTCTCCTGTTACAAAGCCCAATTTTGTGTATTCTCGAAATTTTCGCCAGATTTTGGCCAATATATCAGGAGAACATGAAGTCAAAAGAGGTATACTAAATTTCAGCTTCAAAGGCATCGCCTTAAAGTTGCAAATAAGAGGCGCAGGCCTTTCAAGAGGCTTTCGAAAATTCTGCGTCTCTTCGTGAAACAGTCACTGTCTCGAAACACCTGCGCCACTTCTCGCTCTTTGATTTGCTCTCCGGAGACGTTACTTTGTGCCATCTCTTTCGATGGCATGTTCTCCTGTTACAAAGCCCAATTTTGTGCATTCTGAAAATTTTCGCCAGATTTTGGTCAATATATCAGGAGAACATGAAGTGGAAAGAGGTATACTAAATTTCAGCTTCAAAGGCATCACCTTAAAGTTGCAATTAAGAGGCGCAGGCCTTTCAAGACGCTTTCGAAAATTCTGCGTCTCTTCGTGAAACAGTCATTGTCTCGAAACACCTGCACCACTTCTCGCTCTTTCGTTTTCTGTCCGGAGACGTTACTTTGTGCCACCCTTTTCGACGGCATGTTCTCCTGTTACAAAGCCCAATTTTGTGTATTCTCGAAATTTTCGCCAGATTTTGGCCAATAAATCAGGAGAAAATGAATAGGAAAGAGGTATACTAAATTTCAGCTTCAAAGGCATCGCTTAAAAGTATCAAATCAGAGGCGCAGGCCTTTCAAGAGGCGTTCGAAAATTCTGCGTCTCTTCGTGAAACAGTCACTGTCTCGAAACACCTGCACCACTTCTCGCTCTTTCGTTTTCTGTCCGGAGACGTTACTTTGTGCCACCCCTTTCGACGGCATGTTCTCCTGTTACAAAGCCCAATTTTGTGTATTCTCGAAATTTTCGCCAGATTTTGGCCAATATATCAGGAGAACATGAAGTCAAAAGAGGTATACTAAATTTCAGCTTCAAAGGCATCGCCTTAAAGTTGCAAATAAGAGGCGCAGGCCTTTCAAGAGGCGTTCGAAAATTCTGCGTCTCTTCGTTAAACAGTCACTGTCTCGAAACATCTGCGCCACTTCTCGCTCTTTGATTTGCTCTCCGGAGACGGTACTTTGTGCCATCTCTTTCGACGGCATGTTCTCCTGTTACAAAGCCCAATTTTGTGCATTCTGAAAATTTTCGCCAGATTTTGGCCAATATATCAGGAGAACATGAAGTCAAAAGAGCTATACTAAATTTCAGCTTCAAAGGCATCGCCTTAAAGTTGCAAATAAGAGGCGCAGGCCTTTCAAGAGGCGTTCGAAAATTCTGCGTCTCTTCGTTAAACAGTCACTGTCTCGAAACATCTGCGCCACTTCTCGCTCTTTGATTTGCTCTCCGGAGACGTGACTTTGTGCCATCTCTTTCGACGGCATGTTCTCCTGTTACAAAGCTCAATTTTGTGTATTCTCGAAATTTTCGCCAGATTTTGGCCAATATATCCGGAGAAAATGAAGTGGAAAGAGGTATACTAAATTTCAGCTTCAAAGGCATCGCCTTAAAGTTGCAAATAAGAGGCGCAGGCCTTTCAAGAGGCGTTCGAAAATTCTGCGTCTCTTCGTTAATCAGTCACTGTCTCGAAACATCTGCGCCACATCTCGCTCTTTGATTTGCTCTCCGGTGACGTTACTTTGTGCCATCCCTTTGGACGGCATGTTCTCCTGTTACAAAGCCCAATGTTGTGCATTCTGAAAATTTTCGCTAGATTTTGGCCAATATATCAGGAGAACATGAAGTGGAAAGAGGTATACTAAATTTCAGCTTCAAAGGCATCGCTTAAAAGTATCAAATCAGAGGCGCAGGCCTTTCAAGAGGCGTTCGAAAACTGTGCGACTCTTCGTTAAACAGTCACTGTCTTGAAACATCTGCGTCACTTCTCGCTCATTGGTTTGCCCTCCGGAGACGTTACTTTGTGCCATCTCTTTCGACGGCATGTTCTCCTGTTACAAAGCCCAATTTTGTGTATTCTCGAAATTTTCGCCAGATTTTGGCCAATAAATCAGGAGAAAATGAAGTGGAAAGAGGTATACTAAATTTCAGCTTCAAAGGCATCGCCTTAAAGTTGCAAATAAGAGGGGCAGGCGTTTCAAGAGGCGTTCGAAAATTCTGCGTGTCTGCGTTAAACAGTCACTGTCTTGAAACATCTGCGTCACTTCTCGCTGATTGGTTTGCCCTCCGGAGACGTTACTTTGTGCCATCTCTTTCGACGGCATGTTCTCCTGTTACAAAGCCCAATTTTGTGTATTCTCGAAATTTTCGCCAGATTTTGGCCAATATATCAGGAGAACATGAAGTGGAAAGAGGTATACTAAATTTCAGCTTCAAAGGCATCGCTTAAAAGTATCAAATCAGAGGCGCAGGCCTTTCAAGAGGCGTTCGAAAATTCTGCGTGTCTTCGTTAAACAGTCACTGTCTCGAAACATCTGCGCCACTTCTCGCTCTTTGATTTGCTCTCCGGAGACGTTACTTTGTGCCATCTCTTTCGATGGCATGTTCTCCTGTTACAAAGCCCAATTTTGTGCATTCTGAAAATTTTCGCCAGATTTTGGTCAATATATCAGGAGAACATGAAGTGGAAAGAGGTATACTAAATTTCAGCTTCAAAGGCATCACCTTAAAGTTGCAATTAAGAGGCGCAGGCCTTTCAAGACGCTTTCGAAAATTCTGCGTCTCTTCGTGAAACAGTCACTGTCTCGAAACACCTGCACCACTTCTCGCTCTTTCGTTTTCTGTCCGGAGACGTTACTTTGTGCCACCCCTTTCGACGGCATGTTCTCCTGTTACAAAGCCCAATTTTGTGTATTCTGAAAATTTTCGCTAGATTTTGGCCAATATATCAGGAGAACATGAAGTGGAAAGAGGTATACTAAATTTCAGCTTCAAAGGCATCGCCTTAAAGTTGCAAATAAGAGGCGCAGGCCTTTCAAGAGGCTTTCGAAAATTCTGCGTCTCTTCGTGAAACAGTCACTGTCTCGAAACACCTGCGCCACTTCTCGCTCTTTGATTTGCTCTCCGGAGACATTACATTGTTCCATCTCTTTCGACGGCATGTTCTCCTGTTACAAAGCACAATTTTGTGTATTCTCGAAATTTTCGCCAGATTTTGGCCAATAAATCAGGAGAAAATGAAGTCAAAAGAGGTATACTAAATTTCAGCTTCAAAGGCATCGCCTTAAAGTTGCAAATAAGAGGCGCAGGCCTTTCAAGAGGCGTTCGAAAATTCTGCGTCTCTTCGTTAAACAGTCACTGTCTCGAAACATCTGCGCCACTTCTCGCTCTTTGATTTGCTCTCCGGAGACGGTACTTTGTGCCATCTCTTTCGACGGCATGTTCTCCTGTTACAAAGCCCAATTTTGTGCATTCTGAAAATTTTCGCCAGATTTTGGCCAATATATCAGGAGAACATGAAGTCAAAAGAGCTATACTAAATTTCAGCTTCAAAGGCATCGCCTTAAAGTTGCAAATAAGAGGCGCAGGCCTTTCAAGAGGCGTTCGAAAATTCTGCGTCTCTTCGTTAAACAGTCACTGTCTCGAAACATCTGCGCCACTTCTCGCTCTTTGATTTGCTCTCCGGAGACGTGACTTTGTGCCATCTCTTTCGACGGCATGTTCTCCTGTTACAAAGCTCAATTTTGTGTATTCTCGAAATTTTCGCCAGATTTTGGCCAATATATCCGGAGAAAATGAAGTGGAAAGAGGTATACTAAATTTCAGCTTCAAAGGCATCGCCTTAAAGTTGCAAATAAGAGGCGCAGGCCTTTCAAGAGGCGTTCGAAAATTCTGCGTCTCTTCGTTAATCAGTCACTGTCTCGAAACATCTGCGCCACATCTCGCTCTTTGATTTGCTCTCCGGTGACGTTACTTTGTGCCATCCCTTTGGACGGCATGTTCTCCTGTTACAAAGCCCAATGTTGTGCATTCTGAAAATTTTCGCTAGATTTTGGCCAATATATCAGGAGAACATGAAGTGGAAAGAGGTATACTAAATTTCAGCTTCAAAGGCATCGCTTAAAAGTATCAAATCAGAGGCGCAGGCCTTTCAAGAGGCGTTCGAAAATTCTGCGTGTCTTCGTTAAACAGTCACTGTCTTGAAACATCTGCGTCACTTCTCGCTCATTGGTTTGCCCTCCGGAGACGTTACTTTGTGCCATCTCTTTCGACGGCATGTTCTCCTGTTACAAAGCTCAATTTTGTGTATTTTCGAAATTTTCGCCAGATTTTGGCCAATAAATCAGGAGAAAATGAAGTGGAAAGAGGTATACTAAATTTCAGCTTCAAAGGCATCGCCTTAAAGTTGCAAATAAGAGGCGCAGGCCTTTCAAGAGGCGTTCGAAAATTCTGCGTGTCTTCGTTAAACAGTCACTCTCTCGAAACATCTGCGCCACTTCTCGCTCATTGATTTGCCCTCCGGAGACGTTACTTTGTGCCATCTCTTTCGACGGCATGTTCTCCTGTTACAAAGCCCAATTTTGTACATTCTGAAAATTTTCGCTAGATTTTGGCCATTATATCAGGAGAACATGAAGTGGAAAGAGGTATACTAAATTTCAGCTTCAAAGGCATCGCTTAAAAGTATCAAATCAGAGGCGCAGGCCTTTCAAGAGGCGTTCGAAAACTGTGCGACTCTTCGTTAAACAGTCACTGTCTTGAAACATCTGCGTCACATCTCGCTCATTGGTTTGCCCTCCGGAGACGTTACTTTGTGCCATCTCTTTCGACGGCATGTTCTCCTGTTACAAAGCACAATTTTGTGTATTCTCGAAATTTTCGCCAGATTTTGGCCAATATATCAGGAGAACATGAAGTGGAAAGAGGTATACTAAATTTCAGCTTCAAAGGCATCGCCTTAAAGTTGCAAATAAGAGGGGCAGGCGTTTCAAGAGGCGTTCGAAAATTCTGCGTGTCTGCGTTAAACAGTCACTGTCTTGAAACATCTGCGTCACTTCTCGCTGATTGGTTTGCCCTCCGGAGACGTTACTTTGTGCCATCTCTTTCGACGGCATGTTCTCCTGTTACAAAGCCCAATTTTGTGTATTCTCGAAATTTTCGCCAGATTTTGGCCAATATATCAGGAGAACATGAAGTGGAAAGAGGTATACTAAATTTCAGCTTCAAAGGCATCGCCTTAAAGTTGCAAATCAGAGGCGCAGGCCTTTCAAGAGGCGTTCGAAAATTCTGCGTCTCTTCGTTAAACAGTCACTGTCTCGAAACACCTGCGCCACTTCTCGCTCTTTGATTTGCTCTCCGGAGACGTTACTTTGTGCCACCCCTTTCGACGGCATGTTCTCCTGTTACAAAGCCCAATTTTGTGTATTCTCGAAATTTTCGCCAGATTTTGGCCAATAAATCAGGAGAAAATGAATAGGAAAGAGGTATACTAAATTTCAGCTTCAAAGGCATCGCTTAAAAGTATCAAATCAGAGGCGCAGGCCTTTCAAGAGGCGTTCGAAAACTGTGCGACTCTTCGTTAAACAGTCACTGTCTTGAAACATCTGCGTCACTTCTCGCTCATTGGTTTGCCCTCCGGAGACGTTACTTTGTGCCATCTCTTTCGACGGCATGTTCTCCTGTTACAAAGCCCAATTTTGTGTATTTTCGAAATTTTCGCCAGATTTTGGCCAATAAATCAGGAGAAAATGAAGTGGAAAGAGGTATACTAAATTTCAGCTTCAAAGGCATCGCCTTAAAGTTGCAAATAAGAGGCGCAGGCCTTTCAAGAGGCGTTCGAAAATTCTGCGTGTCTTCGTTAAACAGTCACTCTCTCGAAACATCTGCGCCACTTCTCGCTCATTGATTTGCCCTCCGGAGACGTTACTTTGTGCCATCTCTTTCGACGGCATGTTCTCCTGTTACAAAGCACAATTTTGTGTATTCTCGAAATTTTCGCCAGATTTTGGCCAATATATCAGGAGAACATGAAGTGGAAAGAGGTATACTAAATTTCAGCTTCAAAGGCATCGCCTTGAAGTTGCAAATCAGAGGCGCAGGCCTTTCAAGAGGCGTTCGAAAATTCTGCGTGTCTTCGTTAAACAGTCACTGTCTCGAAACATCTGCGCCACTTCTCGCTCTTTGATTTGCTCTCCGGAGACGTTACTTTGTGCCATCTCTTTCGATGGCATGTTCTCCTGTTACAAAGCCCAATTTTGTGCATTCTGAAAATTTTCGCCAGATTTTGGTCAATATATCAGGAGAACATGAAGTGGAAAGAGGTATACTAAATTTCAGCTTCAAAGGCATCACCTTAAAGTTGCAATTAAGAGGCGCAGGCCTTTCAAGACGCTTTCGAAAATTCTGCGTCTCTTCGTGAAACAGTCACTGTCTCGAAACACCTGCACCACTTCTCGCTCTTTCGTTTTCTGTCCGGAGACGTTACTTTGTGCCACCCCTTTCGACGGCATGTTCTCCTGTTACAAAGCCCAATTTTGTGTATTCTCGAAATTTTCGCCAGATTTTGGCCAATAAATCAGGAGAAAATGAATAGGAAAGAGGTATACTAAATTTCAGCTTCAAAGGCATCGCTTAAAAGTATCAAATCAGAGGCGCAGGCCTTTCAAGAGGCGCTCGAAAACTGTGCGACTCTTCGTTAAACAGTCACTGTCTTGAAACATCTGCGTCACTTCTCGCTCATTGGTTTGCCCTCCGGAGACGTTACTTTGTGCCATCTCTTTCGACGGCATGTTCTCCTGTTACAAAGCCCAATTTTGTGTATTCTCGAAATTTTCGCCAGATTTTGGCCAATATATCAGGAGAACATGAAGTGGAAAGAGGTATACTAAATTTCAGCTTCAAAGGCATCGCCTTAAAGTTGCAAATCAGAGGCGCACGCCTTTCAAGAGGCGTTCGAAAATTCTGCGTCTCTTCGTTAAACAGTCACTGTCTCGAAACACCTGCGCCACTTCTCGCTCTTTGATTTGCTCTCCGGAGACCTTACTTTGTGCCATCTCTTTCGACGGCATGTTCTCCTGTTACAAAGCCCAATGTTGTGCATTCTGAAAATTTTCGCCAGATTTTGGCCAATATATCAGGAGAACATGAAGTGGAAAGAGGTATACTAAATTTCAGCTTCAAAGGCATCGCCTTGAAGTTGCAAATCAGAGGCGCAGGCCTTTCAAGAGGCGTTCGAAAATTCTGCGTGTCTTCGTTAAACAGTCACTGTCTCGAAACATCTGCGCCACTTCTCGCTCTTTGATTTGCTCTCCGGAGACGTTACTTTGTGCCATCTCTTTCGATGGCATGTTCTCCTGTTACAAAGCCCAATTTTGTGCATTCTGAAAATTTTCGCCAGATTTTGGTCAATATATCAGGAGAACATGAAGTGGAAAGGGGTATACTAAATTTCAGCTTCAAAGGCATCACCTTAAAGTTGCAATTAAGAGGCGCAGGCCTTTCAAGACGCTTTCGAAAATTCTGCGTCTCTTCGTGAAACAGTCACTGTCTCGAAACACCTGCACCACTTCTCGCTCTTTCGTTTTCTGTCCGGAGACGTTACTTTGTGCCACCCCTTTCGACGGCATGTTCTCCTGTTACAAAGCCCAATTTTGTGTATTCTCGAAATTTTCGCCAGATTTTGGCCAATAAATCAGGAGAAAATGAATAGGAAAGAGGTATACTAAATTTCAGCTTCAAAGGCATCGCTTAAAAGTATCAAATCAGAGGCGCAGGCCTTTCAAGAGGCGTTCGAAAACTGTGCGACTCTTCGTTAAACAGTCACTGTCTTGAAACATCTGCGTCACTTCTCGCTCATTGGTTTGCCCTCCGGAGACGTTACTTTGTGCCATCTCTTTCGACGGCATGTTCTCCTGTTACAAAGCCCAATTTTGTGTATTCTCGAAATTTTCGCCAGATTTTGGCCAATAAATCAGGAGAAAATGAAGTGGAAAGAGGTATACTAAATTTCAGCTTCAAAGGCATCGCCTTAAAGTTGCAAATAAGAGGGGCAGGCGTTTCAAGAGGCGTTCGAAAATTCTGCGTGTCTGCGTTAAACAGTCACTGTCTTGAAACATCTGCGTCACTTCTCGTTGATTGGTTTGCCCTCCGGAGACGTTACTTTGTGCCATCTCTTTCGACGGCATGTTCTCCTGTTACAAAGCCCAATTTTGTGTATTCTCGAAATTTTCGCCAGATTTTGGCCAATATATCAGGAGAACATGAAGTGGAAAGAGGTATACTAAATTTCAGCTTCAAAGGCATCGCCTTAAAGTTGCAAATCAGAGGCGCAGGCCTTTCAAGAGGCGTTCGAAAATTCTGCGTCTCTTCGTTAAACAGTCACTGTCTCGAAACACCTGCGCCACTTCTCGCTCTTTGATTTGCTCTCCGGAGACGTTACTTTGTGCCACCCCTTTCGACGGCATGTTCTCCTGTTACAAAGCCCAATTTTGTGTATTCTCGAAATTTTCGCCAGATTTTGGCCAATAAATCAGGAGAAAATGAATAGGAAAGAGGTATACTAAATTTCAGCTTCAAAGGCATCGCTTAAAAGTATCAAATCAGAGGCGCAGGCCTTTCAAGAGGCGTTCGAAAACTGTGCGACTCTTCGTTAAACAGTCACTGTCTTGAAACATCTGCGTCACTTCTCGCTCATTGGTTTGCCCTCCGGAGACGTTACTTTGTGCCATCTCTTTCGACGGCATGTTCTCCTGTTACAAAGCCCAATTTTGTGTATTTTCGAAATTTTCGCCAGATTTTGGCCAATAAATCAGGAGAAAATGAAGTGGAAAGAGGTATACTAAATTTCAGCTTCAAAGGCATCGCCTTAAAGTTGCAAATAAGAGGCGCAGGCCTTTCAAGAGGCGTTCGAAAATTCTGCGTGTCTTCGTTAAACAGTCACTCTCTCGAAACATCTGCGCCACTTCTCGCTCATTGATTTGCCCTCCGGAGACGTTACTTTGTGCCATCTCTTTCGACGGCATGTTCTCCTGTTACAAAGCACAATTTTGTGTATTCTCGAAATTTTCGCCAGATTTTGGCCAATATATCAGGAGAACATGAAGTGGAAAGAGGTATACTAAATTTCAGCTTCAAAGGCATCGCCTTGAAGTTGCAAATCAGAGGCGCAGGCCTTTCAAGAGGCGTTCGAAAATTCTGCGTGTCTTCGTTAAACAGTCACTGTCTCGAAACATCTGCGCCACTTCTCGCTCTTTGATTTGCTCTCCGGAGACGTTACTTTGTGCCATCTCTTTCGATGGCATGTTCTCCTGTTACAAAGCCCAATTTTGTGCATTCTGAAAATTTTCGCCAGATTTTGGTCAATATATCAGGAGAACATGAAGTGGAAAGAGGTATACTAAATTTCAGCTTCAAAGGCATCACCTTAAAGTTGCAATTAAGAGGCGCAGGCCTTTCAAGACGCTTTCGAAAATTCTGCGTCTCTTCGTGAAACAGTCACTGTCTCGAAACACCTGCACCACTTCTCGCTCTTTCGTTTTCTGTCCGGAGACGTTACTTTGTGCCACCCCTTTCGACGGCATGTTCTCCTGTTACAAAGCCCAATTTTGTGTATTCTCGAAATTTTCGCCAGATTTTGGCCAATAAATCAGGAGAAAATGAATAGGAAAGAGGTATACTAAATTTCAGCTTCAAAGGCATCGCTTAAAAGTATCAAATCAGAGGCGCAGGCCTTTCAAGAGGCGTTCGAAAACTGTGCGACTCTTCGTTAAACAGTCACTGTCTTGAAACATCTGCGTCACTTCTCGCTCATTGGTTTGCCCTCCGGAGACGTTACTTTGTGCCATCTCTTTCGACGGCATGTTCTCCTGTTACAAAGCCCAATTTTGTGTATTCTCGAAATTTTCGCCAGATTTTGGCCAATATATCAGGAGAACATGAAGTGGAAAGAGGTATACTAAATTTCAGCTTCAAAGGCATCGCCTTAAAGTTGCAAATCAGAGGCGCACGCCTTTCAAGAGGCGTTCGAAAATTCTGCGTCTCTTCGTTAAACAGTCACTGTCTCGAAACACCTGCGCCACTTCTCGCTCTTTGATTTGCTCTCCGGAGACCTTACTTTGTGCCATCTCTTTCGACGGCATGTTCTCCTGTTACAAAGCCCAATGTTGTGCATTCTGAAAATTTTCGCCAGATTTTGGCCAATATATCAGGAGAACATGAAGTGGAAAGAGGTATACTAAATTTCAGCTTCAAAGGCATCGCCTTAAAGTTGCAAATCAGAGGCGCAGGCCTTTCAAGAGGCGTTCGAAAATTCTGCGTCTCTTCGTTAAACAGTCACTGTCTCGAAACACCTGCGCCACTTCTCGCTCATTGGTTTGCCCTCCGGAGACGTTACTTTGTGCCATCTCTTTCGACGGCATGTTCTCCTGTTACAAAGCCCAATTTTGTGCATTCTGAAAATTTTCGCTAGATTTTGGCCAATATATCAGGAGAACATGAAGTGGAAAGAGGTATACTAAATTTCAGCTTCAAAGGCATCGCCTTAAAGTTGCAAATAAGAGGCGCAGGCCTTTCAAGAGGCTTTCGAAAATTCTGCGTCTCTTCGTGAAACAGTCACTGTCTCGAAACACCTGCGCCACTTCTCGCTCTTTGATTTGCTCTCCGGAGACATTACTTTGTTCCATCTCTTTCGACGGCATGTTCTCCTGTTACAAAGCACAATTTTGTGTATTCTCGAAATTTTCGCCAGATTTTGGCCAATAAATCAGGAGAAAATGAATAGGAAAGAGGTATACTAAATTTCAGCTTCAAAGGCATCGCCTTAAAGTTGCAAATAAGAGGCGCAGGCCTTTCAAGAGGCGTTCGAAAATTCTGCGTCTCTTCGTTAAACAGTCACTGTCTCGAAACATCTGCGCCACTTCTCGCTCTTTGATTTGCTCTCCGGAGACGGTACTTTGTGCCATCTCTTTCGACGGCATGTTCTCCTGTTACAAAGCCCAATTTTGTGTATTCTCGAAATTTTCGCCAGATTTTGGCCAATATATCAGGAGAACATGAAGTGGAAAGAGGTATACTAAATTTCAGCTTCAAAGGCATCGCCTTAAAGTTGCAAATAAGAGGCGCAGGCCTTTCAAGAGGCGTTCGAAAATTCTGCGTCTCTTCGTTAAACAGTCACTGTCTCGAAACATCTGCGCCACTTCTCGCTCTTTGATTTGCTCTCCGGAGACGGTACTTTGTGCCATCTCTTTCGACGGCATGTTCTCCTGTTACAAAGCCCAATTTTGTGCATTCTGAAAATTTTCGCCAGATTTTGGCCAATATATCAGGAGAACATGAAGTCAAAAGAGCTATACTAAATTTCAGCTTCAAAGGCATCGCCTTAAAGTTGCAAATAAGAGGCGCAGGCCTTTCAAGGGGCGTTCGAAAATTCTGCGTCTCTTCGTTAAACAGTCACTGTCTCGAAACATCTGCGCCACTTCTCGCTCTTTGATTTGCTCTCCGGAGACGTTACTTTGTGCCATCTCTTTCGACGGCATGTTCTCCTGTTACAAAGCTCAATTTTGTGTATTCTCGAAATTTTCGCCAGATTTTGGCCAATATATCCGGAGAAAGTGAAGTGGAAAGAGGTATACTAAATTTCAGCTTCAAAGGCATCGCTTAAAAGTATCAAATCAGAGGCGCAGGCCTTTCAAGAGGCGTTCGAAAATTCTGCGTGTCTTCGTTAAACAGTCACTGTCTCGAAACATCTGCGCCACTTCTCGCTCTTTGATTTGCTCTCCGGAGACGTTACTTTGTGCCATCTCTTTCGACGGCATGTTCTCCTGTTACAAAGCCCAATTTTGTGCATTCTGAAAATTTTCGCCAGATTTTGGCCAATATATCAGGAGAACATGAAGTGGAAAGAGGTATACTAAATTTCAGCTTCAAAGGCATCGCTTAAAAGTATCAAATCAGAGGCGCAGGCCTTTCAAGAGGCGTTCGAAAATTCTGCGTCTCTTCGTTAAACAGTCACTGTCTCGAAACATCTGCGCCACTTCTCGCTCTTTGATTTGCTCTCCGGAGACGGTACTTTGTGCCATCTCTTTCGACGGCATGTTCTCCTGTTACAAAGCCCAATTTTGTGCATTCTGAAAATTTTCGCCAGATTTTGGCCAATATATCAGGAGAACATGAAGTCAAAAGAGCTATACTAAATTTCAGCTTCAAAGGCATCGCCTTAAAGTTGCAAATAAGAGGCGCAGGCCTTTCAAGAGGCGTTCGAAAATTCTGCGTCTCTTCGTTAAACAGTCACTGTCTCGAAACATCTGCGCCACTTCTCGCTCTTTGATTTGCTCTCCGGAGACGTTACTTTGTGCCATCTCTTTCGACGGCATGTTCTCCTGTTACAAAGCTCAATTTTGTGTATTCTCGAAATTTTCGCCAGATTTTGGCCAATATATCCGGAGGAAATGAAGTGGAAAGAGGTATACTAAATTTCAGCTTCAAAGGCATCGCTTAAAAGTATCAAATCAGAGGCGCAGGCCTTTCAAGAGGCGTTCGAAAATTGTGCGACTCTTCGTTAAACAGTCACTGTCTTGAAACATCTGCGCCACTTCTCGCTCATTGGTTTGCCCTCCGGAGACGTTACTTTGTGCCA